>NW_028124990.1:0-121694 GCF_965194825.1 Balaenoptera physalus | reverse complement strand
CTAGTGTCTAAACTCTTCTCCATGGCTGGACCCCGAAATAATATTCCTTTACGTGCTAAGGTGTATCTAGAGAGTGGGATAGGTTTACTAACTACCCTAACCCTAACGCGTACCCTAACCCTAACCCCTACCCTAACCCTAACACGTACCCTAATCCTAACCCGTACCCTAAACCGAACCCTAACCCTAACACTAACCCTAACACTAACCCTAAGCCATACCCTACGCCGTACCCGAATCCCTCCCCGAACCCGTACCCTAAACCGTACCCTAAGCCGTACCCTAAGCCTAACCCTAACCCTAGGCTACCCTTGGATGCTTCTGCCTCCAATAGATTTCCTAAGCACTAGTGTTTTAAGGAACAGCTTAAAAAGAGAATCCTAATGTGATTTGTTTATAATGGGTTTGTTCCTTATCTTATGCTAGTGTCTAAACTCTTCTCCATGGCTGGACCTCCAAATAATATTCCTTTATGTGCTAAGGGGTATCTAGAGAATGGGATAGGTTTAATAACTACCCTAACACTAAAGCGTACCCTAACCCTAACCCCTACCCTAACCATAACACGTACCTTAATCCTAACCAATACCCTAAACCGAGCCCTAACCCTAACACTAAACCTAACCCTAACCCTAACCCATACCCTACGCCGTACCCGAAGCCCTCCCCAAACCCGTACCCTAAGCCGTACCCTAAGCCGTACCCTAAGCCTAACCCTAACCCTAGGCTACCCTTGACTGCTTCTGCCTCCAATAGATTTCCTAAGCACTAGTGTTTTAAGGAACAGCTTAAAAAGGGAATCCTAATGTGATTTC
This sequence comes from Balaenoptera physalus, assembly GCF_965194825.1. Taxonomy (NCBI): domain Eukaryota; kingdom Metazoa; phylum Chordata; class Mammalia; order Artiodactyla; family Balaenopteridae; genus Balaenoptera; species Balaenoptera physalus. The sequence goes on along the minus strand of NW_028124990.1, from coordinate 120,879 downwards.
TTTATAATGGGTGTGTTCCTTATCTTATCCTAGTGTCTAAACTCTTCTCCATGGCTGGACCTCCAAATAATATTCCTTTACGTGCTAAGGGGTATCTAGAGACTGGGATAGGTTTAATAACTACCCTAACACTAACGCGTACCCTAACCCTAACCCCTACCCTAACACTAACACGTACCCTAATCCTAACCAATACCCTAAACCGAGCCCTAACCCTAACACTAACCCTAACCCTAACCCTAACCCATACCCTACGCCGTACCCGAAGCCCTCACCGAACCGGTACCCTAAGCCGTACCCTAAGCCGTACCCTAAGCCGTACCCTAACCCTAGGCTACCCTTGACTGCTTCTGCCTCCAATAGATTTTCTAAGCACTAGTGTTTTAAGGAACAGCTTAAAAAGAGAATCCTAATGTGATTTCTTTATAATGGGTGTGTTCCTTATCTTATCCTAGTGTCTAAACTCTTCTCCATGGCTGGACCTCCAAATAATATTCCTTTACGTGCTAAGGGGTATCTAGAGAGTGTGTTAGGTTTAATAACTACCCTAACACTAACGCGTACCCTAACCCTAAACCCTACCCTAACCCTAACACGTACCCTAATCCTAACCAATACCCTATACCGAGCCCTAACCCTAACACTAACCCTAACCCTAACCCTAACCCATACCCTACGCCGTACCAGAAGCCCTCCACGAACCCGTACCCTAAGCCGTACCCTAAGCCTAACCCTAAGCCTAACCCTAACCCTAGGCTACCCTTGACTGCTTCTGCCTCCAATAGATTTCCTAAGCACTAGTGTTTTAAGGAACAGCTTAAAAAGAGAATCCTAAAGTGATTTCTTTATAATGGGTGTGTTCCTTATCTTATCCTAGTGTCTAAACTCTTCTCCATGGCTGGATCTTCAAATAATATTCCTTTACGTGCTAAGGGGTATCTAGAGCGTGGGTTAGGTTTAATAACTACCCTAACACTAACGTGTACCCTAACCCTAAACCCTACCCTATCGCTAACTCGTACCCTAATCCTAACCCGTACCCTAAACCGAGCCCTAACCCTAACCCTAACCCTAACCCATACCCTACGCCGTACCCGAAGCCCTCCCCGAACCCGTACCCTAAGCCGTACCCTAAGCCGTACCCTAAGCCTAACCCTAACCCTAGGCTACCCTTGACTGCTTCTGCCTCCAATAGATTTCCTAAGCACTAGTGTTTTAAGGAACAGCTTAAAAAGAGAATCCTAATGTGATTTCTTTATAATGGGTGTGTTCCTTATCTTATCCTAGTGTCTAAACTCTTCTCCATGGCTGGACCCCGAAATAATATTCCTTTACGTGCTAAGGTGTATCTAGAGAGTGGGATAGGTTTACTAACTACCCTAACCCTAACGCGTACCCTAACCCTAACCCCTACCCTAACCCTAACACGTACCCTAATCCTAACCCGTACCCTAAACCGAACCCTAACCCTAACACTAACCCTAACACTAACCCTAAGCTATACCCTACGCCGTACCCGAATCCCTCCCCGAACCCGTACCCTAAACCGTACCCTAAGCCGTACCCTAAGCCTAACCCTAACCCTAGGCTACCCTTGGATGCTTCTGCCTCCAATAGATTTCCTAAGCACTAGTGTTTTAAGGAACAGCTTAAAAAGAGAATCCTAATGTGATTTGTTTATAATGGGTTTGTTCCTTATCTTATCCTAGTGTCTAAACTCTTCTCCATGGCTGGACCTCGAAATAATATTCCTTTATGTGCTAAGGGGTATCTAGAGAATGGGATAGGTTTAATAACTACCCTAACACTAACGCGTACCCTAACCCTAACCCCTACCCTAACCATAACACGTACCTTAATCCTAACCAATACCCTAAACCGAGCCCTAACCCTAACACTAACCCTAACCCTAACCCTAACCCATACCCTACGCCGTACCCGAAGCCCTCCCCAAACCCGTACCCTAAGCCGTACCCTAAGCCGTACCCTAAGCCTAACCCTAACCCTAGGCTACCCTTGACTGCTTCTGCCTCCAATAGATTTCCTAAGCACTAGTGTTTTAAGGAACAGCTTAAAAAGAGAATCCTAATGTGATTTCTTTATAATGGGTGTGTTCCTTATCTTATCCTAGTGTCTAAACTCTTCTCCATGGCTGGACCTCCAAATAATATTCCTTTACGTGCTAAGGGGTATCTAGAGCGTGGGTTAGGTTTAATAACTACCCTAACACTAACGCGTACCCTAACCCTAAACCCTACCCTATCGCTAACTCGTACCCTAATCCTAACCCGTACCCTAAACCGAGCCCTAACCCTAACACTAACCCTAACCCTAACCCTAACCCATACCCTACGCCGTACCCGAAGCCCTCCCCGAACCCGTACCCTAAGCCGTACCCTAAGCCGTACCCTAAGCCTAACCCTAACCCTAGGCTACCCTTGACTGCTTCTGCCTCCAATAGATTTCCTAAGCATTAGTGTTTTAAGGAACAGCTTAAAAAGAGAATCCTAATGTGATTTCTTTATAATGGGTGTGTTCCTTATCTTATCCTAGTGTCTAAACTCTTCTCCATGGCTGAACCGCCAAATAATATTCCTTGACGTGCTAAGGGGTATCTAGAGAGTGGGTTAGGTTTAATAACTACCCTAACACTAACGCGTACCCTAACCCTAAACCCTACCCTAACCCTAACACGTACCCTAATCCTAACCAATACCCTATACCGAGCCCTAACCCTAACACTAACCCTAACCCTAACCCTAACCCATACCCTACGCCGTACCAGAAGCCCTCCCCGAACCCGTACCCTAAGCCGTACCCTAAGCCGTACCCTAAGCCTAACCCTAACCCTAGGCTACCCTTGGATGCTTCTGCCTCCAATAGATTTCCTAAGCACTAGTGTTTTAAGGAACAGCTTAAAAAGGGAATCCTAATGTGATTTCTTTATAATGGGTGTGTTCCTTATCTTATCCTAGTGTCTAAACTCTTCTCCATGGCTGGACCTCCAAATAATATTCCTTTACGTGCTAAGGGGTATCTAGAGACTGGGATAGGTTTAATAACTACCCTAACACTAACGCGTACCCTAACCCTAACCCCTACCCTAACACTAACACGTACCCTAATCCTAACCAATACCCTAAACCGAGCCCTAACCCTAACACTAACCCTAACCCTAACCCTAACCCATACCCTACGCCGTACCCGAAGCCCTCCCCGAACCGGTACCCTAAGCCGTACCCTAAGCCGTACCCTAAGCCGTACCCTAACCCTAGGCTACCCTTGACTGCTTCTGCCTCCAATAGATTTTCTAAGCACTAGTGTTTTAAGGAACAGCTTAAAAAGAGAATCCTAATGTGATTTCTTTATAATGGGTGTGTTCCTTATCTTATCCTAGTGTCTAAACTCTTCTCCATGGCTGGACCTCCAAATAATATTCCTTTACGTGCTAAGGGGTATCTAGAGAGTGTGTTAGGTTTAATAACTACCCTAACACTAACGCGTACCCTAACCCTAAACCCTACCCTAACCCTAACACGTACCCTAATCCTAACCAATACCCTATACCGAGCCCTAACCCTAACACTAACCCTAACCCTAACCCTAACCCATACCCTACGCCGTACCAGAAGCCCTCCACGAACCCGTACCCTAAGCCGTACCCTAAGCCTAACCCTAAGCCTAACCCTAACCCTAGGCTACCCTTGACTGCTTCTGCCTCCAATAGATTTCCTAAGCACTAGTGTTTTAAGGAACAGCTTAAAAAGAGAATCCTAAAGTGATTTCTTTGTAATGGGTGTGTTCCTTATCTTATCCTAGTGTCTAAACTCTTCTCCATGGCTGGATCTTCAAATAATATTCCTTTACGTGCTAAGGGGTATCTAGAGCGTGGGTTAGGTTTAATAACTACCCTAACACTAACGTGTACCCTAACCCTAAACCCTACCCTATCGCTAACTCGTACCCTAATCCTAACCCGTACCCTAAACCGAGCCCTAACCCTAACCCTAACCCTAACCCATACCCTACGCCGTACCCGAAGCCCTCCCCGAACCCGTACCCTAAGCCGTACCCTAAGCCGTACCCTAAGCCTAACCCTAACCCTAGGCTACCCTTGACTGCTTCTGCCTCCAATAGATTTCCTAAGCACTAGTGTTTTAAGGAACAGCTTAAAAAGAGAATCCTAATGTGATTTCTTTATAATGGGTGTGTTCCTTATCTTATCCTAGTGTCTAAACTCTTCTCCATGGCTGGACCCCGAAATAATATTCCTTTACGTGCTAAGGTGTATCTAGAGAGTGGGATAGGTTTACTAACTACCCTAACCCTAACGCGTACCCTAACCCTAACCCCTACCCTAACCCTAACACGTACCCTAATCCTAACCCGTACCCTAAACCGAACCCTAACCCTAACACTAACCCTAACACTAACCCTAAGCCATACCCTACGCCGTACCCGAATCCCTCCCCGAACCCGTACCCTAAACCGTACCCTAAGCCGTACCCTAAGCCTAACCCTAACCCTAGGCTACCCTTGGATGCTTCTGCCTCCAATAGATTTCCTAAGCACTAGTGTTTTAAGGAACAGCTTAAAAAGAGAATCCTAATGTGATTTGTTTATAATGGGTTTGTTCCTTATCTTATCCTAGTGTCTAAACTCTTCTCCATGGCTGGACCTCGAAATAATATTCCTTTATGTGCTAAGGGGTATCTAGAGAATGGGATAGGTTTAATAACTACCCTAACACTAACGCGTACCCTAACCCTAACCCCTACCCTAACCATAACACGTACCTTAATCCTAACCAATACCCTAAACCGAGCCCTAACCCTAACACTAACCCTAGCCCTAACCCTAACCCATACCCTACGCCGTACCCGAAGCCCTCCCCAAACCCGTACCCTAAGCCGTACCCTAAGCCGTACCCTAAGCCTAACCCTAACCCTAGGCTACCCTTGACTGCTTCTGCCTCCAATAGATTTCCTAAGCACTAGTGTTTTAAGGAACAGCTTAAAAAGAGAATCCTAATGTGATTTCTTTATAATGGGTGTGTTCCTTATCTTATCCTAGTGTCTAAACTCTTCTCCATGGCTGGACCTCCAAATAATATTCCTTTACGTGCTAAGGGGTATCTAGAGCGTGGGTTAGGTTTAATAACTACCCTAACACTAACGCGTACCCTAACCCTAAACCCTACCCTATCGCTAACTCGTACCCTAATCCTAACCCGTACCCTAAACCGAGCCCTAACCCTAACACTAACCCTAACCCTAACCCTAACCCATACCCTACGCCGTACCCGAAGCCCTCCCCGAACCCGTACCCTAAGCCGTACCCTAAGCCGTACCCTAAGCCTAACCCTAACCCTAGGCTACCCTTGACTGCTTCTGCCTCCAATAGATTTCCTAAGCATTAGTGTTTTAAGGAACAGCTTAAAAAGAGAATCCTAATGTGATTTCTTTATAATGGGTGTGTTCCTTATCTTATCCTAGTGTCTAAACTCTTCTCCATGGCTGAACCGCCAAATAATATTCCTTGACGTGCTAAGGGGTATCTAGAGAGTGGGTTAGGTTTAATAACTACCCTAACACTAACGCGTACCCTAACCCTAAACCCTACCCTAACCCTAACACGTACCCTAATCCTAACCAATACCCTATACCGAGCCCTAACCCTAACACTAACCCTAACCCTAACCCTAACCCATACCCTACGCCGTACCAGAAGCCCTCCCCGAACCCGTACCCTAAGCCGTACCCTAAGCCGTACCCTAAGCCTAACCCTAACCCTAGGCTACCCTTGGATGCTTCTGCCTCCAATAGATTTCCTAAGCACTAGTGTTTTAAGGAACAGCTTAAAAAGATCCTAATGTGATTTCTTTATAATGGGTTTGTTCCTTATCTTATCCTAGTGTCTAAACTCTTCTCCATGGCTGGACCTCCAAATAATATTCCTTTATGTGCTAAGGGGTATCTAGAGAATGGGATAGGTTTAATAACTACCCTAACACTAACGCGTACCCTAACCCTAACCCCTACCCAAACCATAACACGTACCTTAATCCTAACCAATACCCTAAACCGAGCCCTAACCCTAACACTAACCCTAACCCTAACCCTAACCCATACCCTACGCCGTACCCGAAGCCCTCCCCAAACCCGTACCCTAAGCCGTACCCTAAGCCGTACCCTAAGCCTAACCCTAACCCTAGGCTACCCTTGACTGCTTCTGCCTCCAATAGATTTCCTAAGCACTAGTGTTTTAAGGAACAGCTTAAAAAGAGAATCCTAATGTGATTTCTTTATAATGGGTGTGTTCCTTATCTTATCCTAGTGTCTAAACTCTTCTCCATGGCTGGACCTCCAAATAATATTCCTTTACGTGCTAAGGGGTATCTAGAGACTGGGATAGGTTTAATAACTACCCTAACACTAACGCGTACCCTAACCCTAACCCCTACCCTATCCCTAACACGTACCCTAATCCTAACCAATACCTTAAACCGAGCCCTAACCCTAACACTAACCCTAACCCTAACCCTAACCCATACCCTACGCCGTACCCGAAGCCCTCCCCGAACCGGTACCCTAAGCCGTACCCTAAGCCGTACCCTAAGCCTAACCCTAACCCTAGGCTACCCTTGACTGCTTCTGCCTCCAATAGATTTTCTAAGCACTAGTGTTTTAAGGAACAGCTTAAAAAGAGAATCCTAATGTGATTTCTTTATAATGGGTGTGTTCCTTATCTTATCCTAGTGTCTAAACTCTTCTCCATGGCTGGACCTCCAAATAATATTCCTTTACGTGCTAAGGGGTATCTAGAGAGTGGGTTAGGTTTAATAACTACCCTATCACTAACGCGTACCCTAACCCTAAACCCTACCCTAACCCTAACACGTACCCTAATCCTAACCAATACCCTATACCGAGCCCTAACCCTAACACTAACCCTAACCCTAACACTAACCCATACCCTACGCCGTACCAGAAGCCCTCCACGAACCCGTACCCTAAGCCGTACCCTAAGCCTAACCCTAAGCCTAACCCTAACCCTAGGCTACCCTTGACTGCTTCTGCCTCCAATAGATTTCCTAAGCACTAGTGTTTTAAGGAACAGCTTAAAAAGAGAATCCTAATGTGATTTCTTTATAATGGGTGTGTTCCTTATCTTATCCTAGTGTCTAAACTCTTCTCCATGTCTGGACCTCCAAATAATATTCCTTTACGTGCTAAGGGGTATCTAGAGCGTGGGTTAGGTTTAATAACTACCCTAACACTAACGCGTACCCTAACCCTAAACCCTACCCTATCGCTAACTCGTACCCTAATCCTAACCCGTACCCTAAACCGAGCCCTAACCCTAACACTAACCCTAACCCTAACCCTAACCCATACCCTACGCCGTACCCGAAGCCCTCCCCGAACCCGTACCCTAAGCCGTACCCTAAGCCGTACGCTAAGCCTAACCCTAACCCTAGGCTACCCTTGACTGCTTCTGCCTCCAATAGATTTCCTAAGCACTAGTGTTTTAAGGAACAGCTTAAAAAGAGAATCCTAATGTGATTTCTTTATAATGGGTGTGTTCCTTATCTTATCCTAGTGTCTAAACTCTTCTCCATGGCTGGACCCCGAAATAATATTCCTTTACGTGCTAAGGTGTATCTAGAGAGTGGGATAGGTTTACTAACTACCCTAACCCTAACGCGTACCCTAACCCTAACCCCTACCCTAACCCTAACACGTACCCTAATCCTAACCCGTACCCTAAACCGAACCCTAACCCTAACACTAACCCTAACACTAACCCTAAGCCATACCCTACGCCGTAACCGAATCCCTCACCGAACCCGTACCCTAAGCCGTACGCTAAGCCTAACCCTAAGGCTAACCCTACCCCTAGGCTACCCTTGACTGCTTCTGCCTCCAATAGATTTCCTAAGCACTAGTGTTTTAAGGAACAACTTAAAAAGAGAATCCTAATGTCATTTCTTTATAATGGGTGTGTTCCTTATCTTATCCTAGTGTCTAAACTCTTCTCCATGGCTGGACCTCCAAATAATATTCCTTTACGTGCTGAGGGGTATCTAGAGAGTGGGATAGGTTTAATAACTACCCTAACACTAACACGTACCCTAACCCTAACCTCTACCCTAACACTAACTCGTACCCTAATCCTAAACAATACCCTAAACCGAGCCCTAACCCTAACACTAACCCTAACCCTAACCCTAACCCATACCCTACGCCGTACCCGAAGCCCTCCCCGAACCCGTACCCTAAGCCGTACCCTAAGCCGTACCCTAAGCCTAACCCTAACCCTAGGCTACCCTTGACTGCTTCTGCCTCCAATAGATTTCCTAAGCACTAGTGTTTTAAGGAACAGCTTAAAAAGAGAATCCTAATGTGATTTCTTTATAATGGGTGTGTTCCTTATCTTATCCTAGTGTCTAAACTCTTCTCCATGGCTGAACCGCCAAATAATATTCCTTGACGTGCTAAGGTGTATCTAGAGAGTGGGATAGGTTTAATAACTACCCTAACCCTAACGCGTACCCTAACCCTAACCCCTACCCTAACCCTAACACGTACCCTAATCCTAACCCGTACCCTAAACCGAGCCCTAACCCTAACACTAACCCTAACCCTAATCCTAACCCATACCCTACGCCGTACCCGAAGCCCTCACCGAACCCGTACCCTAAGCCGTACCCTAAGCCTAACCCTAAGCCTAACCCTAACCCTAGGCTACCCTTGACTGCTTCTGCCTCCAATAGATTTCCTAAGCACTAGTGTTTTAAGGAACAACTTAAAAAGAGAATCCTAATGTGATTTCTTTATAATGGGTGTGTTCCTTATCTTATCCTAGTGTCTAAACTCTTCTCCATGGCTGCACCTCCAAATAATATTCCTTTACGTGCTAAGGGGTATCTAGAGAGTGGGATAGGTTTAATAACTACCCTAACACTAACGCGTACCCTAACCCTAACCCCTACCCTAACCCTAACACGTACCCTAATCCTAACCAATACCCTAAACCGAGCCCTAACCCTAACACTAACCCTAACCCTAACCCTAACCCATACCCTACGCCGTACCCGAAGCCCTCCCCGAACCCGTACCCTAAGCCGTACCCTAAGCCGTACGCTAAGCCTAACCCTAACCCTAGGCTACCCTTGACTGCTTCTGCCTCCAATAGATTTCCTAAGCACTAGTGTTTTAAGGAACAGCTTAAAAAGAGAATCCTAATGTGATTTCTTTATAATGGGTGTGTTCCTTATCTTATCCTAGTGTCTAAACTCTTCTCCATGGCTGGACCCCGAAATAATATTCCTTTACGTGCTAAGGTGTATCTAGAGAGTGGGATAGGTTTACTAACTACCCTAACCCTAACGCGTACCCTAACCCTAACCCCTACCCTAACCCTAACACGTACCCTAATCCTAACCCGTACCCTAAACCAAACCCTAACCCTAACACTAACCCTAACACTAACCCTAAGCCATACCCTACGCCGTAACCGAATCCCTCACCGAACCCGTACCCTAAGCCGTACGCTAAGCCTAACCCTAAGGCTAACCCTACCCCTAGGCTACCCTTGACTGCTTCTGCCTCCAATAGATTTCCTAAGCACTAGTGTTTTAAGGAACAACTTAAAAAGAGAATCCTAATGTCATTTCTTTATAATGGGTGTGTTCCTTATCTTATCCTAGTGTCTAAACTCTTCTCCATGGCTGGACCTCCAAATAATATTCCTTTACGTGCTGAGGGGTATCTAGAGAGTGGGATAGGTTTAATAACTACCCTAACACTAACACGTACCCTAACCCTAACCCCTACCCTAACACTAACTCGTACCCTAATCCTAAACAATACCCTAAACCGAGCCCTAACCCTAACACTAACCCTAACCCTAACCCTAACCCATACCCTACGCCGTACCCGAAGCCCTCCCCGAACCCGTACCCTAAGCCGTACCCTAAGCCGTACCCTAAGCCTAACCCTAACCCTAGGCTACCCTTGACTGCTTCTGCCTCCAATAGATTTCCTAAGCACTAGTGTTTTAAGGAACAGCTTAAAAAGAGAATCCTAATGTGATTTCTTTATAATGGGTGTGTTCCTTATCTAATCCTAGTGTCTAAACTCTTCTCCATGGCTGAACCGCCAAATAATATTCCTTGACGTGCTAAGGTGTATCTAGAGAGTGGGATAGGTTTAATAACTACCCTAACCCTAACGCGTACCCTAACCCTAACCCCTACCCTAACCCTAACACGTACCCTAATCCTAACCCGTACCCTAAACCGAGCCCTAACCCTAACACTAACCCTAACCCTAATCCTAACCCATACCCTACGCCGTACCCGAAGCCCTCACCGAACCCGTACCCTAAGCCGTACCCTAAGCCTAACCCTAAGCCTAACCCTAACCCTAGGCTACCCTTGACTGCTTCTGCCTCCAATAGATTTCCTAAGCACTAGTGTTTTAAGGAACAACTTAAAAAGAGAATCCTAATGTGATTTCTTTATAATGGGTGTGTTCCTTATCTTATCCTAGTGTCTAAACTCTTCTCCATGGCTGCACCTCCAAATAATATTCCTTTACGTGCTAAGGGGTATCTAGAGAGTGGGATAGGTTTAATAACTACCCTAACACTAACGCGTACCCTAACCCTAACCCCTACCCTAACCCTAACACGTACCCTAATCCTAACCAATACCCTAAACCGAGCCCTAACCCTAACACTAACCCTAACCCTAACCCTAACCCATACCCTACGCCGTACCCGAAGCCCTCCCCGAACCCGTACCCTAAGCCGTACCCTAAGCCGTACCCTAAGCCTAACCCTAACCCTAGGCTACCCTTGACTGCTTCTGCCTCCAATAGATTTCCTAAGCACTAGTGTTTTAAGGAACAGCTTAAAAAGAGAATCCTAATGTGATTTCTTTATAATGGGTGTGTTCCTTATCTTATCCTAGTGTCTAAACTCTTCTCCATGGCTGGACCCCGAAATAATATTCCTTTACGTGCTAAGGTGTATCTAGAGAGTGGGATAGGTTTACTAACTACCCTAACCCTAACGCGTACCCTAACCCTAACCCCTACCCTAACCCTAACACGTACCCTAATCCTAACCCGTACCCTAAACCGAACCCTAACCCTAACACTAACCCTAACACTAACCCTAAGCCATACCCTACGCCGTACCCGAATCCCTCACCGAACCCGTACCCTAAGCCGTACGCTAAGCCTAACCCTAAGCCTAACCCTACCCCTAGGCTACCCTTGACTGCTTCTGCCTCCAATAGATTTCCTAAGCACTAGTGTTTTAAGGAACAACTTAAAAAGAGAATCCTAATGTCATTTCTTTATAATGTGTGTGTTCCTTATCTTATCCTAGTGTCTAAACTCTTCTCCATGGCTGGACCTCCAAATAATATTCCTTTACGTGCTGAGGGGTATCTAGAGAGTGGGATAGGTTTAATAACTACCCTAACACTAACACGTACCCTAACCCTAACGCCTACCCTAACACTAACTCGTACCCTAATCCTAAACAATACCCTAAACCGAGCCCTAACCATAACACTAACCCTAACCCTAACCCTAACCCATACCCTACGCCGTACCCGAAGCCCTCCCCGAACCCGTACCCTAAGCCGTACCCTAAGCCGTACCCTAAGCCTAACCCTAACCCTAGGCTACCCTTGACTGCTTCTGCCTCCAATAGATTTCCTAAGCACTAGTGTTTTAAGGAACAGCTTAAAAAGAGAATCCTAATGTGATTTCTTTATAATGGGTGTGTTCCTTATCTTATCCTAGTGTCTAAACTCTTCTCCATGGCTGAACCGCCAAATAATATTCCTTGACGTGCTAAGGTGTATCTAGAGAGTGGGATAGGTTTAATAACTACCCTAACCCTAACGCGTACACTAACCCTAACCCCTACCCTAACCCTAACACGTACCCTAATCCTAACCCGTACCCTAAACCGAGCCCTAACCCTAACACTAACCCTAACCCTAACCCTAACCCATACCCTACGCCGTACCCGAAGCCCTCCCCGAACCCGTACCCTAAGCCGTACCCTAAGCCTAACCCTAAGCCTAACCCTAACCCTAGGCTACCCTTGACTGCTTCTGCCTCCAATAGATTTCCTAAGCACTAGTGTTTTAAGGAACAACTTAAAAAGAGAATCCTAATGTGATTTCTTTATAATGGGTGTGTTCCTTATCTTATCCTAGTGTCTAAACTCTTCTCCATGGCTGCACCTCCAAATAATATTCCTTTACGTGCTAAGGGGTATCTAGAGAGTGGGATAGGTTTAATAACTACCCTAACACTAACGCGTACCCTAACCCTAACCCCTACCCTAACCCTAACACGTACCCTAATCCTAACCAATACCCTAAACCGAGCCCTAACCCTAACACTAACCCTAACCCTAACCCTAACCCATACCCTACGCCGTACCCGAAGCCCTCCCCGAACCCGTACCCTAAGCCGTACCCTAAGCCGTACGCTAAGCCTAACCCTAACCCTAGGCTACCCTTGACTGCTTCTGCCTCCAATAGATTTCCTAAGCACTAGTGTTTTAAGGAACAGCTTAAAAAGAGAATCCTAATGTGATTTCTTTATAATGGGTGTGTTCCTTATCTTATCCTAGTGTCTAAACTCTTCTCCATGGCTGGACCCCGAAATAATATTCCTTTACGTGCTAAGGTGTATCTAGAGAGTGGGATAGGTTTACTAACTACCCTAACCCTAACGCGTACCCTAACCCTAACCCCTACCCTAACCCTAACACGTACCCTAATCCTAACCCGTACCCTAAACCGAACCCTAACCCTAACACTAACCCTAACACTAACCCTAAGCCATACCCTACGCCGTACCCGAATCCCTCCCCGAACCCGTACCCTAAACCGTACCCTAAGCCGTACCCTAAGCCTAACCCTAACCCTAGGCTACCCTTGGATGCTTCTGCCTCCAATAGATTTCCTAAGCACTAGTGTTTTAAGGAACAGCTTAAAAAGAGAATCCTAATGTGATTTGTTTATAATGGGTTTGTTCCTTATCTTATGCTAGTGTCTAAACTCTTCTCCATGGCTGGACCTCCAAATAATATTCCTTTATGTGCTAAGGGGTATCTAGAGAATGGGATAGGTTTAATAACTACCCTAACACTAAAGCGTACCCTAACCCTAACCCCTACCCTAACCATAACACGTACCTTAATCCTAACCAATACCCTAAACCGAGCCCTAACCCTAACACTAAACCTAACCCTAACCCTAACCCATACCCTACGCCGTACCCGAAGCCCTCCCCAAACCCGTACCCTAAGCCGTACCCTAAGCCGTACCCTAAGCCTAACCCTAACCCTAGGCTACCCTTGACTGCTTCTGCCTCCAATAGATTTCCTAAGCACTAGTGTTTTAAGGAACAGCTTAAAAAGGGAATCCTAATGTGATTTCTTTATAATGGGTGTGTTCCTTATCTTATCCTAGTGTCTAAACTCTTCTCCATGGCTGGACCTCCAAATAATATTCCTTTACGTGCTAAGGGGTATCTAGAGACTGGGATAGGTTTAATAACTACCCTAACACTAACGCGTACCCTAACCCTAACCCCTACCCTAACACTAACACGTACCCTAATCCTAACCAATACCCTAAACCGAGCCCTAACCCTAACACTAACCCTAACCCTAACCCTAACCCATACCCTACGCCGTACCCGAAGCCCTCACCGAACCGGTACCCTAAGCCGTACCCTAAGCCGTACCCTAAGCCGTACCCTAACCCTAGGCTACCCTTGACTGCTTCTGCCTCCAATAGATTTTCTAAGCACTAGTGTTTTAAGGAACAGCTTAAAAAGAGAATCCTAATGTGATTTCTTTATAATGGGTGTGTTCCTTATCTTATCCTAGTGTCTAAACTCTTCTCCATGGCTGGACCTCCAAATAATATTCCTTTACGTGCTAAGGGGTATCTAGAGAGTGTGTTAGGTTTAATAACTACCCTAACACTAACGCGTACCCTAACCCTAAACCCTACCCTAACCCTAACACGTACCCTAATCCTAACCAATACCCTATACCGAGCCCTAACCCTAACACTAACCCTAACCCTAACCCTAACCCATACCCTACGCCGTACCAGAAGCCCTCCACGAACCCGTACCCTAAGCCGTACCCTAAGCCTAACCCTAAGCCTAACCCTAACCCTAGGCTACCCTTGACTGCTTCTGCCTCCAATAGATTTCCTAAGCACTAGTGTTTTAAGGAACAGCTTAAAAAGAGAATCCTAAAGTGATTTCTTTATAATGGGTGTGTTCCTTATCTTATCCTAGTGTCTAAACTCTTCTCCATGGCTGGATCTTCAAATAATATTCCTTTACGTGCTAAGGGGTATCTAGAGCGTGGGTTAGGTTTAATAACTACCCTAACACTAACGTGTACCCTAACCCTAAACCCTACCCTATCGCTAACTCGTACCCTAATCCTAACCCGTACCCTAAACCGAGCCCTAACCCTAACCCTAACCCTAACCCATACCCTACGCCGTACCCGAAGCCCTCCCCGAACCCGTACCCTAAGCCGTACCCTAAGCCGTACCCTAAGCCTAACCCTAACCCTAGGCTACCCTTGACTGCTTCTGCCTCCAATAGATTTCCTAAGCACTAGTGTTTTAAGGAACAGCTTAAAAAGAGAATCCTAATGTGATTTCTTTATAATGGGTGTGTTCCTTATCTTATCCTAGTGTCTAAACTCTTCTCCATGGCTGGACCCCGAAATAATATTCCTTTACGTGCTAAGGTGTATCTAGAGAGTGGGATAGGTTTACTAACTACCCTAACCCTAACGCGTACCCTAACCCTAACCCCTACCCTAACCCTAACACGTACCCTAATCCTAACCCGTACCCTAAACCGAACCCTAACCCTAACACTAACCCTAACACTAACCCTAAGCTATACCCTACGCCGTACCCGAATCCCTCCCCGAACCCGTACCCTAAACCGTACCCTAAGCCGTACCCTAAGCCTAACCCTAACCCTAGGCTACCCTTGGATGCTTCTGCCTCCAATAGATTTCCTAAGCACTAGTGTTTTAAGGAACAGCTTAAAAAGAGAATCCTAATGTGATTTGTTTATAATGGGTTTGTTCCTTATCTTATCCTAGTGTCTAAACTCTTCTCCATGGCTGGACCTCGAAATAATATTCCTTTATGTGCTAAGGGGTATCTAGAGAATGGGATAGGTTTAATAACTACCCTAACACTAACGCGTACCCTAACCCTAACCCCTACCCTAACCATAACACGTACCTTAATCCTAACCAATACCCTAAACCGAGCCCTAACCCTAACACTAACCCTAACCCTAACCCTAACCCATACCCTACGCCGTACCCGAAGCCCTCCCCAAACCCGTACCCTAAGCCGTACCCTAAGCCGTACCCTAAGCCTAACCCTAACCCTAGGCTACCCTTGACTGCTTCTGCCTCCAATAGATTTCCTAAGCACTAGTGTTTTAAGGAACAGCTTAAAAAGAGAATCCTAATGTGATTTCTTTATAATGGGTGTGTTCCTTATCTTATCCTAGTGTCTAAACTCTTCTCCATGGCTGGACCTCCAAATAATATTCCTTTACGTGCTAAGGGGTATCTAGAGCGTGGGTTAGGTTTAATAACTACCCTAACACTAACGCGTACCCTAACCCTAAACCCTACCCTATCGCTAACTCGTACCCTAATCCTAACCCGTACCCTAAACCGAGCCCTAACCCTAACACTAACCCTAACCCTAACCCTAACCCATACCCTACGCCGTACCCGAAGCCCTCCCCGAACCCGTACCCTAAGCCGTACCCTAAGCCGTACCCTAAGCCTAACCCTAACCCTAGGCTACCCTTGACTGCTTCTGCCTCCAATAGATTTCCTAAGCATTAGTGTTTTAAGGAACAGCTTAAAAAGAGAATCCTAATGTGATTTCTTTATAATGGGTGTGTTCCTTATCTTATCCTAGTGTCTAAACTCTTCTCCATGGCTGAACCGCCAAATAATATTCCTTGACGTGCTAAGGGGTATCTAGAGAGTGGGTTAGGTTTAATAACTACCCTAACACTAACGCGTACCCTAACCCTAAACCCTACCCTAACCCTAACACGTACCCTAATCCTAACCAATACCCTATACCGAGCCCTAACCCTAACACTAACCCTAACCCTAACCCTAACCCATACCCTACGCCGTACCAGAAGCCCTCCCCGAACCCGTACCCTAAGCCGTACCCTAAGCCGTACCCTAAGCCTAACCCTAACCCTAGGCTACCCTTGGATGCTTCTGCCTCCAATAGATTTCCTAAGCACTAGTGTTTTAAGGAACAGCTTAAAAAGGGAATCCTAATGTGATTTCTTTATAATGGGTGTGTTCCTTATCTTATCCTAGTGTCTAAACTCTTCTCCATGGCTGGACCTCCAAATAATATTCCTTTACGTGCTAAGGGGTATCTAGAGACTGGGATAGGTTTAATAACTACCCTAACACTAACGCGTACCCTAACCCTAACCCCTACCCTAACACTAACACGTACCCTAATCCTAACCAATACCCTAAACCGAGCCCTAACCCTAACACTAACCCTAACCCTAACCCTAACCCATACCCTACGCCGTACCCGAAGCCCTCCCCGAACCGGTACCCTAAGCCGTACCCTAAGCCGTACCCTAAGCCGTACCCTAACCCTAGGCTACCCTTGACTGCTTCTGCCTCCAATAGATTTTCTAAGCACTAGTGTTTTAAGGAACAGCTTAAAAAGAGAATCCTAATGTGATTTCTTTATAATGGGTGTGTTCCTTATCTTATCCTAGTGTCTAAACTCTTCTCCATGGCTGGACCTCCAAATAATATTCCTTTACGTGCTAAGGGGTATCTAGAGAGTGTGTTAGGTTTAATAACTACCCTAACACTAACGCGTACCCTAACCCTAAACCCTACCCTAACCCTAACACGTACCCTAATCCTAACCAATACCCTATACCGAGCCCTAACCCTAACACTAACCCTAACCCTAACCCTAACCCATACCCTACGCCGTACCAGAAGCCCTCCACGAACCCGTACCCTAAGCCGTACCCTAAGCCTAACCCTAAGCCTAACCCTAACCCTAGGCTACCCTTGACTGCTTCTGCCTCCAATAGATTTCCTAAGCACTAGTGTTTTAAGGAACAGCTTAAAAAGAGAATCCTAAAGTGATTTCTTTGTAATGGGTGTGTTCCTTATCTTATCCTAGTGTCTAAACTCTTCTCCATGGCTGGATCTTCAAATAATATTCCTTTACGTGCTAAGGGGTATCTAGAGCGTGGGTTAGGTTTAATAACTACCCTAACACTAACGTGTACCCTAACCCTAAACCCTACCCTATCGCTAACTCGTACCCTAATCCTAACCCGTACCCTAAACCGAGCCCTAACCCTAACCCTAACCCTAACCCATACCCTACGCCGTACCCGAAGCCCTCCCCGAACCCGTACCCTAAGCCGTACCCTAAGCCGTACCCTAAGCCTAACCCTAACCCTAGGCTACCCTTGACTGCTTCTGCCTCCAATAGATTTCCTAAGCACTAGTGTTTTAAGGAACAGCTTAAAAAGAGAATCCTAATGTGATTTCTTTATAATGGGTGTGTTCCTTATCTTATCCTAGTGTCTAAACTCTTCTCCATGGCTGGACCCCGAAATAATATTCCTTTACGTGCTAAGGTGTATCTAGAGAGTGGGATAGGTTTACTAACTACCCTAACCCTAACGCGTACCCTAACCCTAACCCCTACCCTAACCCTAACACGTACCCTAATCCTAACCCGTACCCTAAACCGAACCCTAACCCTAACACTAACCCTAACACTAACCCTAAGCCATACCCTACGCCGTACCCGAATCCCTCCCCGAACCCGTACCCTAAACCGTACCCTAAGCCGTACCCTAAGCCTAACCCTAACCCTAGGCTACCCTTGGATGCTTCTGCCTCCAATAGATTTCCTAAGCACTAGTGTTTTAAGGAACAGCTTAAAAAGAGAATCCTAATGTGATTTCTTTATAATGGGTTTGTTCCTTATCTTATCCTAGTGTCTAAACTCTTCTCCATGGCTGGACCTCCAAATAATATTCCTTTATGTGCTAAGGGGTATCTAGAGAATGGGATAGGTTTAATAACTACCCTAACACTAACGCGTACCCTAACCCTAACCCCTACCCAAACCATAACACGTACCTTAATCCTAACCAATACCCTAAACCGAGCCCTAACCCTAACACTAACCCTAACCCTAACCCTAACCCATACCCTACGCCGTACCCGAAGCCCTCCCCAAACCCGTACCCTAAGCCGTACCCTAAGCCGTACCCTAAGCCTAACCCTAACCCTAGGCTACCCTTGACTGCTTCTGCCTCCAATAGATTTCCTAAGCACTAGTGTTTTAAGGAACAGCTTAAAAAGAGAATCCTAATGTGATTTCTTTATAATGGGTGTGTTCCTTATCTTATCCTAGTGTCTAAACTCTTCTCCATGGCTGGACCTCCAAATAATATTCCTTTACGTGCTAAGGGGTATCTAGAGACTGGGATAGGTTTAATAACTACCCTAACACTAACGCGTACCCTAACCCTAACCCCTACCCTATCCCTAACACGTACCCTAATCCTAACCAATACCTTAAACCGAGCCCTAACCCTAACACTAACCCTAACCCTAACCCTAACCCATACCCTACGCCGTACCCGAAGCCCTCCCCGAACCGGTACCCTAAGCCGTACCCTAAGCCGTACCCTAAGCCTAACCCTAACCCTAGGCTACCCTTGACTGCTTCTGCCTCCAATAGATTTTCTAAGCACTAGTGTTTTAAGGAACAGCTTAAAAAGAGAATCCTAATGTGATTTCTTTATAATGGGTGTGTTCCTTATCTTATCCTAGTGTCTAAACTCTTCTCCATGGCTGGACCTCCAAATAATATTCCTTTACGTGCTAAGGGGTATCTAGAGAGTGGGTTAGGTTTAATAACTACCCTATCACTAACGCGTACCCTAACCCTAAACCCTACCCTAACCCTAACACGTACCCTAATCCTAACCAATACCCTATACCGAGCCCTAACCCTAACACTAACCCTAACCCTAACACTAACCCATACCCTACGCCGTACCAGAAGCCCTCCACGAACCCGTACCCTAAGCCGTACCCTAAGCCTAACCCTAAGCCTAACCCTAACCCTAGGCTACCCTTGACTGCTTCTGCCTCCAATAGATTTCCTAAGCACTAGTGTTTTAAGGAACAGCTTAAAAAGAGAATCCTAATGTGATTTCTTTATAATGGGTGTGTTCCTTATCTTATCCTAGTGTCTAAACTCTTCTCCATGTCTGGACCTCCAAATAATATTCCTTTACGTGCTAAGGGGTATCTAGAGCGTGGGTTAGGTTTAATAACTACCCTAACACTAACGCGTACCCTAACCCTAAACCCTACCCTATCGCTAACTCGTACCCTAATCCTAACCCGTACCCTAAACCGAGCCCTAACCCTAACACTAACCCTAACCCTAACCCTAACCCATACCCTACGCCGTACCCGAAGCCCTCCCCGAACCCGTACCCTAAGCCGTACCCTAAGCCGTACGCTAAGCCTAACCCTAACCCTAGGCTACCCTTGACTGCTTCTGCCTCCAATAGATTTCCTAAGCACTAGTGTTTTAAGGAACAGCTTAAAAAGAGAATCCTAATGTGATTTCTTTATAATGGGTGTGTTCCTTATCTTATCCTAGTGTCTAAACTCTTCTCCATGGCTGGACCCCGAAATAATATTCCTTTACGTGCTAAGGTGTATCTAGAGAGTGGGATAGGTTTACTAACTACCCTAACCCTAACGCGTACCCTAACCCTAACCCCTACCCTAACCCTAACACGTACCCTAATCCTAACCCGTACCCTAAACCGAACCCTAACCCTAACACTAACCCTAACACTAACCCTAAGCCATACCCTACGCCGTAACCGAATCCCTCACCGAACCCGTACCCTAAGCCGTACGCTAAGCCTAACCCTAAGGCTAACCCTACCCCTAGGCTACCCTTGACTGCTTCTGCCTCCAATAGATTTCCTAAGCACTAGTGTTTTAAGGAACAACTTAAAAAGAGAATCCTAATGTCATTTCTTTATAATGGGTGTGTTCCTTATCTTATCCTAGTGTCTAAACTCTTCTCCATGGCTGGACCTCGAAATAATATTCCTTTACGTGCTGAGGGGTATCTAGAGAGTGGGATAGGTTTAATAACTACCCTAACACTAACACGTACCCTAACCCTAACCTCTACCCTAACACTAACTCGTACCCTAATCCTAAACAATACCCTAAACCGAGCCCTAACCCTAACACTAACCCTAACCCTAACCCTAACCCATACCCTACGCCGTACCCGAAGCCCTCCCCGAACCCGTACCCTAAGCCGTACCCTAAGCCGTACCCTAAGCCTAACCCTAACCCTAGGCTACCCTTGACTGCTTCTGCCTCCAATAGATTTCCTAAGCACTAGTGTTTTAAGGAACAGCTTAAAAAGAGAATCCTAATGTGATTTCTTTATAATGGGTGTGTTCCTTATCTTATCCTAGTGTCTAAACTCTTCTCCATGGCTGAACCGCCAAATAATATTCCTTGACGTGCTAAGGTGTATCTAGAGAGTGGGATAGGTTTAATAACTACCCTAACCCTAACGCGTACCCTAACCCTAACCCCTACCCTAACCCTAACACGTACCCTAATCCTAACCCGTACCCTAAACCGAGCCCTAACCCTAACACTAACCCTAACCCTAATCCTAACCCATACCCTACGCCGTACCCGAAGCCCTCACCGAACCCGTACCCTAAGCCGTACCCTAAGCCTAACCCTAAGCCTAACCCTAACCCTAGGCTACCCTTGACTGCTTCTGCCTCCAATAGATTTCCTAAGCACTAGTGTTTTAAGGAACAACTTAAAAAGAGAATCCTAATGTGATTTCTTTATAATGGGTGTGTTCCTTATCTTATCCTAGTGTCTAAACTCTTCTCCATGGCTGCACCTCCAAATAATATTCCTTTACGTGCTAAGGGGTATCTAGAGAGTGGGATAGGTTTAATAACTACCCTAACACTAACGCGTACCCTAACCCTAACCCCTACCCTAACCCTAACACGTACCCTAATCCTAACCAATACCCTAAACCGAGCCCTAACCCTAACACTAACCCTAACCCTAACCCTAACCCATACCCTACGCCGTACCCGAAGCCCTCCCCGAACCCGTACCCTAAGCCGTACCCTAAGCCGTACCCTAAGCCTAACCCTAACCCTAGGCTACCATTGACTGCTTCTGCCTCCAATAGATTTCCTAAGCACTAGTGTTTTAAGGAACAGCTTAAAAAGAGAATCCTAATGTGATTTCTTTATAATGGGTGTGTTCCTTATCTTATCCTAGTGTCTAAACTCTTCTCCATGGCTGGACCCCGAAATAATATTCCTTTACGTGCTAAGGTGTATCTAGAGAGTGGGATAGGTTTACTAACTACCCTAACCCTAACGCGTACCCTAACCCTAACCCCTACCCTAACCCTAACACGTACCCTAATCCTAACCCGTACCCTAAACCGAACCCTAACCCTAACACTAACCCTAACACTAACCCTAAGCCATACCCTACGCCGTACCCGAATCCCTCACCGAACCCGTACCCTAAGCCGTACGCTAAGCCTAACCCTAAGCCTAACCCTACCCCTAGGCTACCCTTGACTGCTTCTGCCTCCAATAGATTTCCTAAGCACTAGTGTTTTAAGGAACAACTTAAAAAGAGAATCCTAATGTCATTTCTTTATAATGTGTGTTTTCCTTATCTTATCCTAGTGTCTAAACTCTTCTCCATGGCTGGACCTCCAAATAATATTCCTTTACGTGCTGAGGGGTATCTAGAGAGTGGGATAGGTTTAATAACTACCCTAACACTAACACGTACCCTAACCCTAACGCCTACCCTAACACTAACTCGTACCCTAATCCTAAACAATACCCTAAACCGAGCCCTAACCATAACACTAACCCTAACCCTAACCCTAACACATACCCTACGCCGTACCCGAAGCCCTCCCCGAACCCGTACCCTAAGCCGTACCCTAAGCCGTACCCTAAGCCTAACCCTAACCCTAGGCTACCCTTGACTGCTTCTGCCTCCAATAGATTTCCTAAGCACTAGTGTTTTAAGGAACAGCTTAAAAAGAGAATCCTAATGTGATTTCTTTATAATGGGTGTGTTCCTTATCTTATCCTAGTGTCTAAACTCTTCTCCATGGCTGAACCGCCAAATAATATTCCTTGACGTGCTAAGGTGTATCTAGAGAGTGGGATAGGTTTAATAACTACCCTAACCCTAACGCGTACCCTAACCCTAACCCCTACCCTAACCCTAACACGTACCCTAATCCTAACCCGTACCCTAAACCGAGCCCTAACCCTAACACTAACCCTAACCCTAACCCTAACCCATACCCTACGCCGTACCCGAAGCCCTCCCCGAACCCGTACCCTAAGCCGTACCCTAAGCCTAACCCTAAGCCTAACCCTAACCCTAGGCTACCCTTGACTGCTTCTGCCTCCAATAGATTTCCTAAGCACTAGTGTTTTAAGGAACAACTTAAAAAGAGAATCCTAATGTGATTTCTTTATAATGGGTGTGTTCCTTATCTTATCCTAGTGTCTAAACTCTTCTCCATGGCTGGACCCCGAAATAATATTCCTTTACGTGCTAAGGTGTATCTAGAGAGTGGGATAGGTTTACTAACTACCCTAACCCTAACGCGTACCCTAACCCTAACCCCTACCCTAACCCTAACACGTACCCTAATCCTAACCCGTACCCTAAACCGAACCCTAACCCTAACACTAACCCTAACACTAACCCTAAGCCATACCCTACGCCGTACCCGAATCCCTCCCCGAACCCGTACCCTAAACCGTACCCTAAGCCGTACCCTAAGCCTAACCCTAACCCTAGGCTACCCTTGGATGCTTCTGCCTCCAATAGATTTCCTAAGCACTAGTGTTTTAAGGAACAGCTTAAAAAGAGAATCCTAATGTGATTTGTTTATAATGGGTTTGTTCCTTATCTTATCCTAGTGTCTAAACTCTTCTCCATGGCTGGACCTCGAAATAATATTCCTTTATGTGCTAAGGGGTATCTAGAGAATGGGATAGGTTTAATAACTACCCTAACACTAACGCGTACCCTAACCCTAACCCCTACCCTAACCATAACACGTACCTTAATCCTAACCAATACCCTAAACCGAGCCCTAACCCTAACACTAAACCTAACCCTAACCCTAACCCATACCCTACGCCGTACCCGAAGCCCTCCCCAAACCCGTACCCTAAGCCGTACCCTAAGCCGTACCCTAAGCCTAACCCTAACCCTAGGCTACCCTTGACTGCTTCTGCCTCCAATAGATTTCCTAAGCACTAGTGTTTTAAGGAACAGCTTAAAAAGAGAATCCTAATGTGATTTCTTTATAATGGGTGTGTTCCTTATCTTATCCTAGTGTCTAAACTCTTCTCCATGGCTGGACCTCCAAATAATATTCCTTTACGTGCTAAGGGGTATCTAGAGCGTGGGTTAGGTTTAATAACTACCCTAACACTAACGCGTACCCTAACCCTAAACCCTACCCTATCGCTAACTCGTACCCTAATCCTAACCCGTACCCTAAACCGAGCCCTAACCCTAACACTAACCCTAACCCTAACCCTAACCCATACCCTACGCCGTACCCGAAGCCCTCCCCGAACCCGTACCCTAAGCCGTACCCTAAGCCGTACCCTAAGCCTAACCCTAACCCTAGGCTACCCTTGACTGCTTCTGCCTCCAATAGATTTCCTAAGCATTAGTGTTTTAAGGAACAGCTTAAAAAGAGAATCCTAATGTGATTTCTTTATAATGGGTGTGTTCCTTATCTTATCCTAGTGTCTAAACTCTTCTCCATGGCTGAACCGCCAAATAATATTCCTTGACGTGCTAAGGGGTATCTAGAGAGTGGGTTAGGTTTAATAACTACCCTAACACTAACGCGTACCCTAACCCTAAACCCTACCCTAACCCTAACACGTACCCTAATCCTAACCAATACCCTATACCGAGCCCTAACCCTAACACTAACCCTAACCCTAACCCGAACCCATACCCTACGCCGTACCAGAAGCCCTCCCCGAACCCGTACCCTAAGCCGTACCCTAAGCCGTACCCTAAGCCTAACCCTAACCCTAGGCTACCCTTGGATGCTTCTGCCTCCAATAGATTTCCTAAGCACTAGTGTTTTAAGGAACAGCTTAAAAAGAGAATCCTAATGTGATTTCTTTATAATGGGTTTGTTCCTTATCTTATCCTAGTGTCTAAGCTCTTCTCCATGGCTGGACCTCCAAATAATATTCCTTTATGTGCTAAGGGGTATCTAGAGAATGGGATAGGTTTAATAACTACCCTAACACTAACGCGTACCCTAACCCTAACCCCTACCCTAACCATAACACGTACCTTAATCCTAACCAATACCCAAAACCGAGCCCTAACCCTAACACTAACCCTAACCCTAACCCTAACCCATACCCTACGCCGTACCCGAAGCCCTCCCCAAACCCGTACCCTAAGCCGTACCCTAAGCCGTACCCTAAGCCTAACCCTAACCCTAGGCTACCCTTGACTGCTTCTGCCTCCAATAGATTTCCTAAGCACTAGTGTTTTAAGGAACAGCTTAAAAAGAGAATCCTAATGTGATTTCTTTATAATGGGTGTGTTCCTTATCTTATCCTAGTGTCTAAACTCTTCTCCATGGCTGGACCTCCAAATAATATTCCTTTACGTGCTAAGGGGTATCTAGAGACTGGGATAGGTTTAATAACTACCCTAACACTAACGCGTACCCTAACCCTAACCCCTACCCTATCCCTAACACGTACCCTAATCCTAACCAATACCTTAAACCGAGCCCTAACCCTAACACTAACCCTAACCCTAACCCTAACCCATACCCTACGCCGTACCCGAAGCCCTCCCCGAACCGGTACCCTAAGCCGTACCCTAAGCCGTACCCTAAGCCTAACCCTAACCCTAGGCTACCCTTGACTGCTTCTGCCTCCAATAGATTTTCTAAGCAGTAGTGTTTTAAGGAACAGCTTAAAAAGAGAATCCTAATGTGATTTCTTTATAATGGGTGTGTTCCTTATCTTATCCTAGTGTCTAAACTCTTCTCCATGGCTGGACCTCCAAATAATATTCCTTTACGTGCTAAGGGGTATCTAGAGAGTGGGTTAGGTTTAATAACTACCCTATCACTAACGCGTACCCTAACCCTAAACCCTTCCCTAACCCTAACACGTACCCTAATCCTAACCAATACGCTATACCGAGCCCTAACCCTAACACTAACCCTAACCCTAACACTAACCCATACCCTACGCCGTACCCGAAGCCCTCCCCGAACCCGTACCCTAAGCCGTACCCTAAGCCGTACCCTAAGCCTAACCCTAACCCTAGGCTACCCTTGACTGCTTCTGCCTCCAATAGATTTCCTAAGCATTAGTGTTTTAAGGAACAGCTTAAAAAGAGAATCCTAATGTGATTTCTTTATAATGGGTGTGTTCCTTATCTTATCCTAGTGTCTAAACTCTTCTCCATGGCTGAACCGCCAAATAATATTCCTTGACGTGCTAAGGGGTATCTAGAGAGTGGGTTAGGTTTAATAACTACCCTAACACTAACGCGTACCCTAACCCTAAACCCTACCCTAACCCTAACACGTACCCTAATCCTAACCAATACCCTATACCGAGCCCTAACCCTAACACTAACCCTAACCCTAACCCGAACCCATACCCTACGCCGTACCAGAAGCCCTCCCCGAACCCGTACCCTAAGCCGTACCCTAAGCCGTACCCTAAGCCTAACCCTAACCCTAGGCTACCCTTGGATGCTTCTGCCTCCAATAGATTTCCTAAGCACTAGTGTTTTAAGGAACAGCTTAAAAAGAGAATCCTAATGTGATTTCTTTATAATGGGTTTGTTCCTTATCTTATCCTAGTGTCTAAGCTCTTCTCCATGGCTGGACCTCCAAATAATATTCCTTTATGTGCTAAGGGGTATCTAGAGAATGGGATAGGTTTAATAACTACCCTAACACTAACGCGTACCCTAACCCTAACCCCTACCCTAACCATAACACGTACCTTAATCCTAACCAATACCCAAAACCGAGCCCTAACCCTAACACTAACCCTAACCCTAACCCTAACCCATACCCTACGCCGTACCCGAAGCCCTCCCCAAACCCGTACCCTAAGCCGTACCCTAAGCCGTACCCTAAGCCTAACCCTAACCCTAGGCTACCCTTGACTGCTTCTGCCTCCAATAGATTTCCTAAGCACTAGTGTTTTAAGGAACAGCTTAAAAAGAGAATCCTAATGTGATTTCTTTATAATGGGTGTGTTCCTTATCTTATCCTAGTGTCTAAACTCTTCTCCATGGCTGGACCTCCAAATAATATTCCTTTACGTGCTAAGGGGTATCTAGAGACTGGGATAGGTTTAATAACTACCCTAACACTAACGCGTACCCTAACCCTAACCCCTACCCTATCCCTAACACGTACCCTAATCCTAACCAATACCTTAAACCGAGCCCTAACCCTAACACTAACCCTAACCCTAACCCTAACCCATACCCTACGCCGTACCCGAAGCCCTCCCCGAACCGGTACCCTAAGCCGTACCCTAAGCCGTACCCTAAGCCTAACCCTAACCCTAGGCTACCCTTGACTGCTTCTGCCTCCAATAGATTTTCTAAGCAGTAGTGTTTTAAGGAACAGCTTAAAAAGAGAATCCTAATGTGATTTCTTTATAATGGGTGTGTTCCTTATCTTATCCTAGTGTCTAAACTCTTCTCCATGGCTGGACCTCCAAATAATATTCCTTTACGTGCTAAGGGGTATCTAGAGAGTGGGTTAGGTTTAATAACTACCCTATCACTAACGCGTACCCTAACCCTAAACCCTTCCCTAACCCTAACACGTACCCTAATCCTAACCAATACGCTATACCGAGCCCTAACCCTAACACTAACCCTAACCCTAACACTAACCCATACCCTACGCCGTACCAGAAGCCCTCCACGAACCCGTACCCTAAGCCGTACCCTAAGCCTAACCCTAAGCCTAACCCTAACCCTAGGCTACCCTTGACTGCTTCTGCCTCCAATAGATTTCCTAAGCACTAGTGTTTTAAGGAACAGCTTAAAAAGAGAATCCTAATGTGATTTCTTTATAATGGGTGTGTTCCTTATCTTATCCTAGTGTCTAAACTCTTCTCCATGGCTGGACCTCCAAATAATATTCCTTTACGTGCTAAGGGGTATCTAGAGCGTGGGTTAGGTTTAATAACTACCCTAACACTAACGCGTACCCTAACCCTAAACCCTACCCTATCGCTAACTCGTACCCTAATCCTAACCCGTACCCTAAACCGAGCCCTAACCCTAACACTAACCCTAACCCTAACCCTAACCCATACCCTACGCCGTACCCGAAGCCCTCCCCGAACCCGTACCCTAAGCCGTACCCTAAGCCGTACCCTAAGCCTAACCCTAACCCTAGGCTACCCTTGACTGCTTCTGCCTCCAATAGATTTCCTAAGCATTAGTGTTTTAAGGAACAGCTTAAAAAGAGAATCCTAATGTGATTTCTTTATAATGGGTGTGTTCCTTATCTTATCCTAGTGTCTAAACTCTTCTCCATGGCTGAACCGCCAAATAATATTCCTTGACGTGCTAAGGTGTATCTAGAGAGTGGGATAGGTTTAATAACTACCGTAACCCTAACGCGTACCCTAACCCTAACCCCTACCCTAACCCTAACACGTACCCTAATCCTAACTCGTACCCTAAACCGAGCCCTAACCCTAACACTAACCCTAACCCTAACCCTAACCCATACCCTACGCCGTACCCGAAGCCCTCACCGAACCCGTACCCTAAGCCGTACCCTAAGCCTAACCCTAAGCCTAACCCTAACCCTAGGCTACCCTTGACTGCTTCTGCCTCCAATAGATTTCCTAAGCACTAGTGTTTTAAGGAACAACTTAAAAAGAGAATCCTAATGTGATTTCTTTATAATGGGTGTGTTCCTTATCTTATCCTAGTGTCTAAACTCTTCTCCATGGCTGCACCTCCAAATAATATTCCTTTACGTGCTAAGGGGTATCTAGAGAGTGGGATAGGTTTAATAACTACCCTAACACTAACGCGTACCCTAACCCTAACCCCTACCCTAACCCTAACACGTACCCTAATCCTAACCAATACCCTAAACCGAGCCCTAACCCTAACACTAACCCTAACCCTAACCCTAACCCATACCCTACGCCGTACCTGAAGCCCTCCCCGAACCCGTACCCTAAGCCGTACCCTAAGCCGTACGCTAAGCCTAACCCTAACCCTAGGCTACCCTTGACTGCTTCTGCCTCCAATAGATTTCCTAAGCACTAGTGTTTTAAGGAACAGCTTAAAAAGAGAATCCTAATGTGATTTCTTTATAATGGGTGTGTTCCTTATCTTATCCTAGTGTCTAAACTCTTCTCCATGGCTGGACCCCGAAATAATATTCCTTTACGTGCTAAGGTGTATCTAGAGAGTGGGATAGGTTTACTAACTACCCTAACCCTAACGCGTACCCTAACCCTAACCCCTACCCTAACCCTAACACGTACCCTAATCCTAACCCGTACCCTAAACCGAACCCTAACCCTAACACTAACCCTAACACTAACCCTAAGCCATACCCTACGCCGTACCCGAATCCCTCACCGAACCCGTACCCTAAGCCGTACGCTAAGCCTAACCCTAAGCCTAACCCTACCCCTAGGCTACCCTTGACTGCTTCTGCCTCCAATAGATTTCCTAAGCACTAGTGTTTTAAGGAACAACTTAAAAAGAGAATCCTAATGTCATTTCTTTATAATGTGTGTGTTCCTTATCTTATCCTAGTGTCTAAACTCTTCTCCATGGCTGGACCTCCAAATAATATTCCTTTACGTGCTGAGGGGTATCTAGAGAGTGGGATAGGTTTAATAACTACCCTAACACTAACACGTACCCTAACCCTAACGCCTACCCTAACACTAACTCGTACCCTAATCCTAAACAATACCCTAAACCGAGCCCTAACCATAACACTAACCCTAACCCTAACCCTAACCCATACCCTACGCCGTACCCGAAGCCCTCCCCGAACCCGTACCCTAAGCCGTACCCTAAGCCGTACCCTAAGCCTAATCCTAACCCTAGGCTACCCTTGACTGCTTCTGCCTCCAATAGATTTCCTAAGCACTAGTGTTTTAAGGAACAGCTTAAAAAGAGAATCCTAATGTGATTTCTTTATAATGGGTGTGTTCCTTATCTTATCCTAGTGTCTAAACTCTTCTCCATGGCTGAACCGCCAAATAATATTCCTTGACGTGCTAAGGTGTATCTAGAGAGTGGGATAGGTTTAATAACTAACCTAACCCTAACGCGTACCCTAACCCTAACCCCTACCCTAACCCTAACACGTACCCTAATCCTAACCCGTACCCTAAACCGAGCCCTAACCCTAACACTAACCCTAACACTAACCCTAAGCCATACCCTACGCCTTACCCGAATCCCTCCCCGAACCCGTACCCTAAACCGTACCCTAAGCCTAACCCTAAGCCTAACCCTAACCCTAGGCTACCCTTGACTGCTTCTGCCTCCAATAGATTTCCTAAGCACTAGTGTTTTAAGGAACAACTTAAAAAGAGAATCCTAATGTCATTTCTTTATAATGTGTGTGTTCCTTATCTTATCCTAGTGTCTAAACTCTTCTCCATGGCTGGACCTCCAAATAATATTCCTTTACGTGCTGAGGGGTATCTAGAGAGTGGGATAGGTTTAATAACTACCCTAACACTAACGCGTACCCTAACCCTAACCCCTACCCTAACACTAACTCGTACCCTAATCCTAAACAATACCCTAAACCGAGCCCTAACCCTAACACTAACCCTAACCCTAACCCTAACCCATACCCTACGCCGTACCAGAAGCCCTCCCCGAACCCGTACCCTAAGCCGTACCCTAAGCCTAACCCTAAGCCTAACCCTAAACGTAGGCTACCCTTGAATGCTTCTGCCTCCAATAGATTTCCTAAGCAGTAGTGTTTTAAGGAACAGCTTAAAAAGAGAATCCTAATGTGATTTCTTTACAATGGGTGTGTTCCTTATCTTATCCTAGTGTCTAAACTCTTCTCCATGGCTGGACCTCAAAATAATATTCCTTTACGTGCTAAGGGGTATCTAGAGACTGGGATAGGTTTAATAACTACCCTAACACTAACGCGTACCCTAACCCTAACCCCTACCCTAACCCTAACACGTACCCTAATCCTAACCAATACCCTAAACCGAGCCCTAACCCTAACACTAACCCTAACCGTAACCCTAACCCATACCCTACGCCGTACCCGAAGCCCTCCCCGAACCGGTACCCTAAGCCGTACCCTAAGCCGTACCCTAAGCCTAACCCTAACCCTAGGCTACCCTTGACTGCTTCTGCCTCCAATAGATTTTCTAAGCACTAGTGTTTTAAGGAACAGCTTAAAAAGAGAATCCTAATGTGATTTCTTTATAATGGGTGTGTTCCTTATCTTATCCTAGTGTCTAAACTCTTCTCCATGGCTGAACCTCCAAATAATATTCCTTTACGTGCTAAGGGGTATCTAGAGAGTGGTTTAGGTTTAATAACTACCCTAACACTAACGCGTACCCTAACCCTAAACCCTACCCTAACCCTAACACGTACCCTAATCCTAACCAATACCCTATACCGAGCCCTAACCCTAACACTAACCCTAACCCTAACCCTAACCCATACCCTACGCCGTACCAGAAGCCCTCCCCGAACCCGTACCCTAAGCCGTACCCTAAGCCGTACCCTAAGCCTAACCCTAACCCTAGGCTACCCTTGGATGCTTCTGCCTCCAATAGATTTCCTAAGCACTAGTGTTTTAAGGAACAGCTTAAAAAGAGAATCCTAATGTGATTTGTTTATAATGGGTTTGTTCCTTATGTTATCCTAGTGTCTAAACTCTTCTCCATGGCTGGACCTCCAAATAATATTCCTTTATGTGCTAAGGGGTATCTAGAGAATGGGATAGGTTTAATAAGTACCCTAACACTAACGCGTACCCTAACCCTAACCCCTACCCTATCCATAACACGTACCTTAATCCTAACCAATACCCTAAACCGAGCCCTAACCCTAACACTAAACCTAACCCTAACCCTAACCCATACCCTACGCCGTACCCGAAGCCCTCCCCGAACCCGTACCCTAAGCCGTACGCTAAGCCTAACCCTAAGCCTAACCCTACCCCTAGGCTACCCTTGACTGCTTCTGCCTCCAATAGATTTCCTAAGCACTAGTGTTTTAAGGAACAACTTAAAAAGAGAATCCTAATGTCATTTCTTTATAATGTGTGTGTTCCTTATCTTATCCTAGTGTCTAAACTCTTCTCCATGGCTGGACCTCCAAATAATATTCCTTTACGTGCTGAGGGGTATCTAGAGAGTGGGATAGGTTTAATAACTACCCTAACACTAACACGTACCCTAACCCTAACGCCTATCCTAACACTAACTCGTACCCTAATCCTAAACAATACCCTAAACCGAGCCCTAACCATAACACTAACCCTAACCCTAACCCTAACCCATACCCTACGCCGTACCCGAAGCCCTCCCCGAACCCGTACCCTAAGCCGTACCCTAAGCCGTACCCTAAGCCTAACCCTAACCCTAGGCTACCCTTGACTGCTTCTGCCTCCAATAGATTTCCTAAGCACTAGTGTTTTAAGGAACAGCTTAAAAAGAGAATCCTAATGTGATTTCTTTATAATGGGTGTGTTCCTTATCTTATCCTAGTGTCTAAACTCTTCTCCATGGCTGAACCGCCAAATAATATTCCTTGACGTGCTAAGGTGTATCTAGAGAGTGGGATAGGTTTAATAACTACCCTAAACCTAACGCGTACCCTAACCCTAACCCCTACCCTAACCCTAACACATACCCTAATCCTAACCCTTACCCTAAACCGAGCCCTAACCCTAACACTAACCCTAACCCTAACCCATACCCTACGCCGTACCCGAAGCCCTCACCGAACCCGTACCCTAAACCGTACCCTAAGCCTAACCCTAAGCCTAACCCTAACCCTAGGCTACCCTTGACTGCTTCTGCCTCCAATAGATTTCCTAAGCACTAGTGTTTTAAGGAACAACTTAAAAAGAGAATCCTAATGTCATTTCTTTATAATGTGTGTGTTCCTTATCTTATCCTAGTGTCTAAACTCTTCTCCATGGCTGGACCTCCAAATAATATTCCTTTACGTGCTGAGGGGTATCTAGAGAGTGGGATAGGTTTAATAACTACCCTAACACTAACGCGTACCCTAACCCTAACCCCTACCCTAACACTAACTCGTACCCTAATCCTAAACAATACCCTAAACCGAGCCCTAACCCAAACACTAACCCTAACCCTAACCCTAACCCATACCCTACGCCGTACCCGAAGCCCTCCCCGAACCCGTACCCTAAGCCGTACCCTAAGCCGTACCCTAAGCCTAACCCTAACCCTAGGCTACCCTTGACTGCTTCTGCCTCCAATAGATTTCCTAAGCACTAGTGTTTTAAGGAACAGCTTAAAAAGAGAATCCTAATGTGATTTCTTTATAATGGGTGTGTTCCTTATCTTATCCTAGTGTGTAAACTCTTCTCCATGGCTGGACCTCCAAATAATATTCCTTTACGTGCTAAGGGGTATCTAGAGAGTGGGTTAGGTTTAATAACTACCCTAACACTAATGCGTACCCTAACCCTAACCCCTACCCTTTCGCTAACACGTACCCTAATCCTAACCAATACCCTAAACCGAGCCCTAACCCTAACACTAACCCTAACCGTAACCCTAACCCATACCCTACGCCGTACCAGAAGCCCTCCCCGAACCCGTAACCTAAGCCGTACCCTAAGCCTAACCCTAAGCCTAACCCTAAACGTAGGCTACCCTTGAATGCTTCTGCCTCCAATAGATTTCCTAAGCAGTAGTGTTTTAAGGAACAGCTTAAAAAGAGAATCCTAATGTGATTTCTTTATAATGGGTGTGTTCCTTATCTTATCCTAGTGTCTAAATTCTTCTCCATGGCTGGACCTCCAAATAATATTCCTTTACGTGCTAAGGGGTATCTAGAGAGTGGGATAGCTTTAATAACTACCCTAACACTAACGCGTACCCTAACCCTAACCCCTACCCTAACCCTAACACGTACCCTAATCCTAACCAATACCCTAAACCGAGCCCTAACCCTAACACTAACCCTAACCCTAACCCTAACCCATACCCTACGCCGTACACGAAGCCATCCCCGAACCCGTACCCTAAGCCGTACCCTAAGCCGTACCCTAAGCCTAACCCTAACCCTAGGCTACCCTTGACTGCTTCTGCCTCCAATAGATTTCCTAAGCACTAGTGTTTTAAGGAACAGCTTAAAAAGAGAATCCTAATGTGATTTCTTTATAATGGGTGTGTTCCTTATCTTATCCTAGTGTCTAAACTCTTCTCCATGGCTGAACCTCCAAATAATATTCCTTTACGTGCTAAGGGGTATCTAGAGAGTGGTTTAGGTTTAATAACTACCCTAACACTAACGCGTACCCTAACCCTAAACCCTACCCAAACCCTAACACGTACCCTAATCCTAACCAATACCCTATACCGAGCCCTAACCCTAACACTAACCCTAACCCTAACCCTAACCCATACCCTACGCCGTACCCGAAGCCCTCCCCGAACCCGTACCCTAAGCCGTACCCTAAGCCGTACCCTAAGCCTAACCCTAACCCTAGGCTACCCTTGACTGCTTCTGCCTCCAATAGATTTCCTAAGCATTAGTGTTTTAAGGAACAGCTTAAAAAGAGAATCCTAATGTGATTTCTTTATAATGGGTGTGTTCCTTATCTTATCCTAGTGTCTAAACTCTTCTCCATGGCTGAACCGCCAAATAATATTCCTTGACGTGCTAAGGGGTATCTAGAGAGTGGGTTAGGTTTAATAACTACCCTAACACTAACGCGTACCCTAACCCTAAACCCTACCCTAACCCTAACACGTACCCTAATCCTAACCAATACCCTATACCGAGCCCTAACCCTAACACTAACCCTAACCCTAACCCGAACCCATACCCTACGCCGTACCAGAAGCCCTCCCCGAACCCGTACCCTAAGCCGTACCCTAAGCCGTACCCTAAGCCTAACCCTAACCCTAGGCTACCCTTGGATGCTTCTGCCTCCAATAGATTTCCTAAGCACTAGTGTTTTAAGGAACAGCTTAAAAAGAGAATCCTAATGTGATTTCTTTATAATGGGTTTGTTCCTTATCTTATCCTAGTGTCTAAGCTCTTCTCCATGGCTGGACCTCCAAATAATATTCCTTTATGTGCTAAGGGGTATCTAGAGAATGGGATAGGTTTAATAACTACCCTAACACTAACGCGTACCCTAACCCTAACCCCTACCCTAACCATAACACGTACCTTAATCCTAACCAATACCCAAAACCGAGCCCTAACCCTAACACTAACCCTAACCCTAACCCTAACCCATACCCTACGCCGTACCCGAAGCCCTCCCCAAACCCGTACCCTAAGCCGTACCCTAAGCCGTACCCTAAGCCTAACCCTAACCCTAGGCTACCCTTGACTGCTTCTGCCTCCAATAGATTTCCTAAGCACTAGTGTTTTAAGGAACAGCTTAAAAAGAGAATCCTAATGTGATTTCTTTATAATGGGTGTGTTCCTTATCTTATCCTAGTGTCTAAACTCTTCTCCATGGCTGGACCTCCAAATAATATTCCTTTACGTGCTAAGGGGTATCTAGAGACTGGGATAGGTTTAATAACTACCCTAACACTAACGCGTACCCTAACCCTAACCCCTACCCTATCCCTAACACGTACCCTAATCCTAACCAATACCTTAAACCGAGCCCTAACCCTAACACTAACCCTAACCCTAACCCTAACCCATACCCTACGCCGTACCCGAAGCCCTCCCCGAACCGGTACCCTAAGCCGTACCCTAAGCCGTACCCTAAGCCTAACCCTAACCCTAGGCTACCCTTGACTGCTTCTGCCTCCAATAGATTTTCTAAGCAGTAGTGTTTTAAGGAACAGCTTAAAAAGAGAATCCTAATGTGATTTCTTTATAATGGGTGTGTTCCTTATCTTATCCTAGTGTCTAAACTCTTCTCCATGGCTGGACCTCCAAATAATATTCCTTTACGTGCTAAGGGGTATCTAGAGAGTGGGTTAGGTTTAATAACTACCCTATCACTAACGCGTACCCTAACCCTAAACCCTTCCCTAACCCTAACACGTACCCTAATCCTAACCAATACGCTATACCGAGCCCTAACCCTAACACTAACCCTAACCCTAACACTAACCCATACCCTACGCCGTACCAGAAGCCCTCCACGAACCCGTACCCTAAGCCGTACCCTAAGCCTAACCCTAAGCCTAACCCTAACCCTAGGCTACCCTTGACTGCTTCTGCCTCCAATAGATTTCCTAAGCACTAGTGTTTTAAGGAACAGCTTAAAAAGAGAATCCTAATGTGATTTCTTTATAATGGGTGTGTTCCTTATCTTATCCTAGTGTCTAAACTCTTCTCCATGGCTGGACCTCCAAATAATATTCCTTTACGTGCTAAGGGGTATCTAGAGCGTGGGTTAGGTTTAATAACTACCCTAACACTAACGCGTACCCTAACCCTAAACCCTACCCTATCGCTAACTCGTACCCTAATCCTAACCCGTACCCTAAACCGAGCCCTAACCCTAACACTAACCCTAACCCTAACCCTAACCCATACCCTACGCCGTACCCGAAGCCCTCCCCGAACCCGTACCCTAAGCCGTACCCTAAGCCGTACCCTAAGCCTAACCCTAACCCTAGGCTACCCTTGACTGCTTCTGCCTCCAATAGATTTCCTAAGCATTAGTGTTTTAAGGAACAGCTTAAAAAGAGAATCCTAATGTGATTTCTTTATAATGGGTGTGTTCCTTATCTTATCCTAGTGTCTAAACTCTTCTCCATGGCTGAACCGCCAAATAATATTCCTTGACGTGCTAAGGTGTATCTAGAGAGTGGGATAGGTTTAATAACTACCGTAACCCTAACGCGTACCCTAACCCTAACCCCTACCCTAACCCTAACACGTACCCTAATCCTAACTCGTACCCTAAACCGAGCCCTAACCCTAACACTAACCCTAACCCTAACCCTAACCCATACCCTACGCCGTACCCGAAGCCCTCACCGAACCCGTACCCTAAGCCGTACCCTAAGCCTAACCCTAAGCCTAACCCTAACCCTAGGCTACCCTTGACTGCTTCTGCCTCCAATAGATTTCCTAAGCACTAGTGTTTTAAGGAACAACTTAAAAAGAGAATCCTAATGTGATTTCTTTATAATGGGTGTGTTCCTTATCTTATCCTAGTGTCTAAACTCTTCTCCATGGCTGCACCTCCAAATAATATTCCTTTACGTGCTAAGGGGTATCTAGAGAGTGGGATAGGTTTAATAACTACCCTAACACTAACGCGTACCCTAACCCTAACCCCTACCCTAACCCTAACACGTACCCTAATCCTAACCAATACCCTAAACCGAGCCCTAACCCTAACACTAACCCTAACCCTAACCCTAACCCATACCCTACGCCGTACCTGAAGCCCTCCCCGAACCCGTACCCT
This sequence comes from Balaenoptera physalus, assembly GCF_965194825.1. Lineage (NCBI taxonomy): Eukaryota > Metazoa > Chordata > Mammalia > Artiodactyla > Balaenopteridae > Balaenoptera > Balaenoptera physalus. The sequence goes on along the minus strand of NW_028124990.1, from coordinate 83,933 downwards.
AAGCCGTACCCTAAGCCGTACGCTAAGCCTAACCCTAACCCTAGGCTACCCTTGACTGCTTCTGCCTCCAATAGATTTCCTAAGCACTAGTGTTTTAAGGAACAGCTTAAAAAGAGAATCCTAATGTGATTTCTTTATAATGGGTGTGTTCCTTATCTTATCCTAGTGTCTAAACTCTTCTCCATGGCTGGACCCCGAAATAATATTCCTTTACGTGCTAAGGTGTATCTAGAGAGTGGGATAGGTTTACTAACTACCCTAACCCTAACGCGTACCCTAACCCTAACCCCTACCCTAACCCTAACACGTACCCTAATCCTAACCCGTACCCTAAACCGAACCCTAACCCTAACACTAACCCTAACACTAACCCTAAGCCATACCCTACGCCGTACCCGAATCCCTCACCGAACCCGTACCCTAAGCCGTACGCTAAGCCTAACCCTAAGCCTAACCCTACCCCTAGGCTACCCTTGACTGCTTCTGCCTCCAATAGATTTCCTAAGCACTAGTGTTTTAAGGAACAACTTAAAAAGAGAATCCTAATGTCATTTCTTTATAATGTGTGTGTTCCTTATCTTATCCTAGTGTCTAAACTCTTCTCCATGGCTGGACCTCCAAATAATATTCCTTTACGTGCTGAGGGGTATCTAGAGAGTGGGATAGGTTTAATAACTACCCTAACACTAACACGTACCCTAACCCTAACGCCTACCCTAACACTAACTCGTACCCTAATCCTAAACAATACCCTAAACCGAGCCCTAACCATAACACTAACCCTAACCCTAACCCTAACCCATACCCTACGCCGTACCCGAAGCCCTCCCCGAACCCGTACCCTAAGCCGTACCCTAAGCCGTACCCTAAGCCTAACCCTAACCCTAGGCTACCCTTGACTGCTTCTGCCTCCAATAGATTTCCTAAGCACTAGTGTTTTAAGGAACAGCTTAAAAAGAGAATCCTAATGTGATTTCTTTATAATGGGTGTGTTCCTTATCTTATCCTAGTGTCTAAACTCTTCTCCATGGCTGAACCGCCAAATAATATTCCTTGACGTGCTAAGGTGTATCTAGAGAGTGGGATAGGTTTAATAACTAACCTAACCCTAACGCGTACCCTAACCCTAACCCCTACCCTAACCCTAACACGTACCCTAATCCTAACCCGTACCCTAAACCGAGCCCTAACCCTAACACTAACCCTAACACTAACCCTAAGCCATACCCTACGCCTTACCCGAATCCCTCCCCGAACCCGTACCCTAAACCGTACCCTAAGCCTAACCCTAAGCCTAACCCTAACCCTAGGCTACCCTTGACTGCTTCTGCCTCCAATAGATTTCCTAAGCACTAGTGTTTTAAGGAACAACTTAAAAAGAGAATCCTAATGTCATTTCTTTATAATGTGTGTGTTCCTTATCTTATCCTAGTGTCTAAACTCTTCTCCATGGCTGGACCTCCAAATAATATTCCTTTACGTGCTGAGGGGTATCTAGAGAGTGGGATAGGTTTAATAACTACCCTAACACTAACGCGTACCCTAACCCTAACCCCTACCCTAACACTAACTCGTACCCTAATCCTAAACAATACCCTAAACCGAGCCCTAACCCTAACACTAACCCTAACCCTAACCCTAACCCATACCCTACGCCGTACCAGAAGCCCTCCCCGAACCCGTACCCTAAGCCGTACCCTAAGCCTAACCCTAAGCCTAACCCTAAACGTAGGCTACCCTTGAATGCTTCTGCCTCCAATAGATTTCCTAAGCAGTAGTGTTTTAAGGAACAGCTTCAAAAGAGAATCCTAATGTGATTTCTTTACAATGGGTGTGTTCCTTATCTTATCCTAGTGTCTAAACTCTTCTCCATGGCTGGACCTCAAAATAATATTCCTTTACGTGCTAAGGGGTATCTAGAGACTGGGATAGGTTTAATAACTACCCTAACACTAACGCGTACCCTAACCCTAACCCCTACCCTAACCCTAACACGTACCCTAATCCTAACCAATACCCTAAACCGAGCCCTAACCCTAACACTAACCCTAACCGTAACCCTAACCCATACCCTACGCCGTACCCGAAGCCCTCCCCGAACCGGTACCCTAAGCCGTACCCTAAGCCGTACCCTAAGCCTAACCCTAACCCTAGGCTACCCTTGACTGCTTCTGCCTCCAATAGATTTTCTAAGCACTAGTGTTTTAAGGAACAGCTTAAAAAGAGAATCCTAATGTGATTTCTTTATAATGGGTGTGTTCCTTATCTTATCCTAGTGTCTAAACTCTTCTCCATGGCTGAACCTCCAAATAATATTCCTTTACGTGCTAAGGGGTATCTAGAGAGTGGTTTAGGTTTAATAACTACCCTAACACTAACGCGTACCCTAACCCTAAACCCTACCCTAACCCTAACACGTACCCTAATCCTAACCAATACCCTATACCGAGCCCTAACCCTAACACTAACCCTAACCCTAACCCTAACCCATACCCTACGCCGTACCAGAAGCCCTCCCCGAACCCGTACCCTAAGCCGTACCCTAAGCCGTACCCTAAGCCTAACCCTAACCCTAGGCTACCCTTGGATGCTTCTGCCTCCAATAGATTTCCTAAGCACTAGTGTTTTAAGGAACAGCTTAAAAAGAGAATCCTAATGTGATTTGTTTATAATGGGTTTGTTCCTTATCTTATCCTAGTGTCTAAACTCTTCTCCATGGCTGGACCTCCAAATAATATTCCTTTATGTGCTAAGGGGTATCTAGAGAATGGGATAGGTTTAATAAGTACCCTAACACTAACGCGTACCCTAACCCTAACCCCTACCCTATCCATAACACGTACCTTAATCCTAACCAATACCCTAAACCGAGCCCTAACCCTAACACTAAACCTAACCCTAACCCTAACCCATACCCTACGCCGTACCCGAAGCCCTCCCCGAACCCGTACCCTAAGCCGTACGCTAAGCCTAACCCTAAGCCTAACCCTACCCCTAGGCTACCCTTGACTGCTTCTGCCTCCAATAGATTTCCTAAGCACTAGTGTTTTAAGGAACAACTTAAAAAGAGAATCCTAATGTCATTTCTTTATAATGTGTGTGTTCCTTATCTTATCCTAGTGTCTAAACTCTTCTCCATGGCTGGACCTCCAAATAATATTCCTTTACGTGCTGAGGGGTATCTAGAGAGTGGGATAGGTTTAATAACTACCCTAACACTAACACGTACCCTAACCCTAACGCCTATCCTAACACTAACTCGTACCCTAATCCTAAACAATACCCTAAACCGAGCCCTAACCATAACACTAACCCTAACCCTAACCCTAACCCATACCCTACGCCGTACCCGAAGCCCTCCCCGAACCCGTACCCTAAGCCGTACCCTAAGCCGTACCCTAAGCCTAACCCTAACCCTAGGCTACCCTTGACTGCTTCTGCCTCCAATAGATTTCCTAAGCACTAGTGTTTTAAGGAACAGCTTAAAAAGAGAATCCTAATGTGATTTCTTTATAATGGGTGTGTTCCTTATCTTATCCTAGTGTCTAAACTCTTCTCCATGGCTGAACCGCCAAATAATATTCCTTGACGTGCTAAGGTGTATCTAGAGAGTGGGATAGGTTTAATAACTACCCTAACCCTAACGCGTACCCTAACCCTAACCCCTACCCTAACCCTAACACGTACCCTAATCCTAACCCTTACCCTAAACCGAGCCCTAACCCTAACACTAACCCTAACCCTAACCCATACCCTACGCCGTACCCGAAGCCCTCACCGAACCCGTACCCTAAACCGTACCCTAAGCCTAACCCTAAGCCTAACCCTAACCCTAGGCTACCCTTGACTGCTTCTGCCTCCAATAGATTTCCTAAGCACTAGTGTTTTAAGGAACAACTTAAAAAGAGAATCCTAATGTCATTTCTTTATAATGTGTGTGTTCCTTATCTTATCCTAGTGTCTAAACTCTTCTCCATGGCTGGACCTCCAAATAATATTCCTTTACGTGCTGAGGGGTATCTAGAGAGTGGGATAGGTTTAATAACTACCCTAACACTAACGCGTACCCTAACCCTAACCCCTACCCTAACACTAACTCGTACCCTAATCCTAAACAATACCCTAAACCGAGCCCTAACCCAAACACTAACCCTAACCCTAACCCTAACCCATACCCTACGCCGTACCCGAAGCCCTCCCCGAACCCGTACCCTAAGCCGTACCCTAAGCCGTACCCTAAGCCTAACCCTAACCCTAGGCTACCCTTGACTGCTTCTGCCTCCAATAGATTTCCTAAGCACTAGTGTTTTAAGGAACAGCTTAAAAAGAGAATCCTAATGTGATTTCTTTATAATGGGTGTGTTCCTTATCTTATCCTAGTGTGTAAACTCTTCTCCATGGCTGGACCTCCAAATAATATTCCTTTACGTGCTAAGGGGTATCTAGAGAGTGGTTTAGGTTTAATAACTACCCTAACACTAACGCGTACCCTAACCCTAAACCCTACCCAAACCCTAACACGTACCCTAATCCTAACCAATACCCTATACCGAGCCCTAACCCTAACACTAACCCTAACCCTAACCCTAACCCATACCCTACGCCGTACCAGAAGCCCTCCCCGAACCCGTACCCTAAGCCGTACCCTAAGCCGTACCCTAAGCCTAACCCTAACCCTAGGCTACCCTTGGATGCTTCTGCCTCCAATAGATTTCCTAAGCACTAGTGTTTTAAGGAACAGCTTAAAAAGAGAATCCTAATGTGATTTCTTTATAATGGGTTTGTTCCTTATCTTATCCTAGTGTCTAAACTCTTCTCCATGGCTGGACCTCCAAATAATATTCCTTTATGTGCTAAGGGGTATCTAGAGAATGGGATAGGTTTAATAACTACCCTAACACTAACGCGTACCCTAACCCTAACCCCTACCCTAACCATAACACGTACCTTAATCCTAACCAATACCCTAAACCGAGCCCTAACCCTAACACTAATCCTAACCCTAACCCTAACCCATACCCTACGCCGTACCCGAAGCCCTCCCCAAACCCGTACCCTAAGCCGTACCCTAAGCCGTACCCTAAGCCTAACCCTAACCCTAGGCTACCCTTGACTGCTTCTGCCTCCAATAGATTTCCTAAGCACTAGTGTTTTAAGGAACAGCTTAAAAAGAGAATCCTAATGTGATTTCTTTATAATGGGTGTGTTCCTTATCTTATCCTAGTGTCTAAACTCTTCTCCATGGCTGGACCTCCAAATAATATTCCTTTACGTGCTAAGGGGTATCTAGAGACTGGGATAGGTTTAATAACTACCCTAACACTAACGCGTACCCTAACCCTAACCCCTACCCTAACCCTAACACGTACACTAATCCTAACCAATACCCTAAACCGAGCCCTAACCCTAACACTAACCCTAACCCTAACCCTAACCCATACCCTATGCCGTACCCGAAGCCCTCCCCGAACCGGTAACCTAAGCCGTACCCTAAGCCGTACCCTAAGCCTAACCCTAACCCTAGGCTACCCTTGACTGCTTCTGCCTCCAATAGATTTTCTAAGCACTAGTGTTTTAAGGAACAGCTTAAAAAGAGAATCCTAATGTGATTTCTTTATAATGGGTGTGTTCCTTATCTTATCCTAGTGTCTAAACTCTTCTCCATGGCTGGACCTCCAAATAATATTCCTTTACGTGCTAAGGGGTATCTAGAGAGTGGGTTAGGTTTAATAACTACCCTAACACTAACGCGTACCCTAACCCTAAACCCTACCCTAACCCTAACACGTACCCTAATCCTAACCAATACCCTATACCGAGCCCTAACCCTAACACTAACCCTAACCCTAACACTAACCCATACCCTACGCCGTACCAGAAGCCCTCCACGAACCCGTACCCTAAGCCGTACCCTAAGCCTAACCCTAAGCCTAACCCTAACCCTAGGCTACCCTTGACTGCTTCTGCCTCCAATAGATTTCCTAAGCACTAGTGTTTTAAGGAACAGCTTAAAAAGAGAATCCTAATGTGATTTCTTTATAATGGGTGTGTTCCTTATCTTATCCTAGTGTCTAAACTCTTCTCCATGGCTGGACCTCCAAATAATATTCCTTTACGTGCTAAGGGGTATCTAGAGCGTGGGTTAGGTTTAATAACTACCCTAACACTAACGCGTACCCTAACCCTAAACCCTACCCTATCGCTAACTCGTACCCTAATCCTAACCCGTACCCTAAACCGAGCCCTAACCCTAACACTAACCCTAACCCTAACCCTAACCCATACCCTACGCCGTACCCGAAGCCCTCCCCGAACCCGTACCCTAAGCCGTACCCTAAGCCGTACCCTAAGCCTAACCCTAACCCTAGGCTACCCTTGACTGCTTCTGCCTCCAATAGATTTTCTAAGCACTAGTGTTTTAAGGAACAGCTTAAAAAGAGAATCCTAATGTGATTTCTTTATAATGGGTGTGTTCCTTATCTTATCCTAGTGTCTAAACTCTTCTCCATGGCTGGACCTCCAAATAATATTCCTTTACGTGCTAAGGGGTATCTAGAGAGTGGGTTAGGTTTAATAACTACGCTAACACTAACGCGTACCCTAACCCTAAACCCTACCCTAACCCTAACACGTACCCTAATCCTAACCAATACCCTATACCGAGCCCTAACCCTAACACTAACCCTAACCCTAACACTAACCCATACCCTACGCCGTACCAGAAGCCCTCCACGAACCCGTACCCTAAGCCGTACCCTAAGCCTAACCCTAAGCCTAACCCTAACCCTAGGCTACCCTTGACTGCTTCTGCCTCCAATAGATTTCCTAAGCACTAGTGTTTTAAGGAACAGCTTAAAAAGAGAATCCTAATGTGATTTCTTTATAATGGGTGTGTTCCTTATCTTATCCTAGTGTCTAAACTCTTCTCCATGGCTGGACCTCCAAATAATATTCCTTTACGTGCTAAGGGGTATCTAGAGCGTGGGTTAGGTTTAATAACTACCCTAACACTAACGCGTACCCTAACCCTAAACCCTACCCTATCGCTAACTCGTACCCTAATCCTAACCCGTACCCTAAACCGAGCCCTAACCCTAACACTAACCCTAACCCTAACCCTAACCCATACCCTACGCCGTACCCGAAGCCCTCCCCGAACCCGTACCCTAAGCCGTACCCTAAGCCGTACCCTAAGCCTAACCCTAACCCTAGGCTACCCTTGACTGCTTCTGCCTCCAATAGATTTTCTAAGCACTAGTGTTTTAAGGAACAGCTTAAAAAGAGAATCCTAATGTGATTTCTTTATAATGGGTGTGTTCCTTATCTTATCCTAGTGTCTAAACTCTTCTCCATGGCTGGACCTCCAAATAATATTCCTTTACGTGCTAAGGGGTATCTAGAGAGTGGGTTAGGTTTAATAACTACGCTAACACTAACGCGTACCCTAACCCTAAACCCTACCCTAACCCTAACACGTACCCTAATCCTAACCAATACCCTATACCGAGCCCTAACCCTAACACTAACCCTAACCCTAACACTAACCCATACCCTACGCCGTACCAGAAGCCCTCCACGAACCCGTACCCTAAGCCGTACCCTAAGCCTAACCCTAAGCCTAACCCTAACCCTAGGCTACCCTTGACTGCTTCTGCCTCCAATAGATTTCCTAAGCACTAGTGTTTTAAGGAACAGCTTAAAAAGAGAATCCTAATGTGATTTCTTTATAATGGGTGTGTTCCTTATCTTATCCTAGTGTCTAAACTCTTCTCCATGGCTGGACCTCCAAATAATATTCCTTTACGTGCTAAGGGGTATCTAGAGCGTGGGTTAGGTTTAATAACTACCCTAACACTAACGCGTACCCTAACCCTAAACCCTACCCTATCGCTAACTCGTACCCTAATCCTAACCCGTACCCTAAACCGAGCCCTAACCCTAACACTAACCCTAATCCTAACCCTAACCCATACCCTACGCCGTACCCGAAGCCCTCCCCGATCCCGTACCCTAAGCCGTACCCTAAGCCGTACCCTAAGCCTAACCCTAACCCTAGGCTACCCTTGACTGCTTCTGCCTCCAATAGATTTCCTAAGCATTAGTGTTTTAAGGAACAGCTTAAAAAGAGAATCCTAATGTGATTTCTTTATAATGGGTGTGTTCCTTATCTTATCCTAGTGTCTAAACTCTTCTCCATGGCTGAACCGCCAAATAATATTCCTTGACGTGCTAAGGTGTATCTAGAGAGTGGGATAGGTTTAATAACTACCGTAACCCTAACGCGTACCCTAACCCTAACCCCTACCCTAACCCTAACACGTACCCTAATCCTAACTCGTACCCTAAACCGAGCCCTAACCCTAACACTAACCCTAACCCTAACCCTAACCCATACCCTACGCCGTACCCGAAGCCCTCACCGAACCCGTACCCTAAGCCGTACCCTAAGCCTAACCCTAAGCCTAACCCTAACCCTAGGCTACCCTTGACTGCTTCTGCCTCCAATAGATTTCCTAAGCACTAGTGTTTTAAGGAACAACTTAAAAAGAGAATCCTAATGTGATTTCTTTATAATGGGTGTGTTCCTTATCTTATCCTAGTGTCTAAACTCTTCTCCATGGCTGCACCTCCAAATAATATTCCTTTACGTGCTAAGGGGTATCTAGAGAGTGGGATAGGTTTAATAACTACCCTAACACTAACGCGTACCCTAACCCTAACCCCTACCCTAACCCTAACACGTACCCTAATCCTAACCAATACCCTAAACCGAGCCCTAACCCTAACACTAACCCTAACCCTAACCCTAACCCATACCCTACGCCGTACCCGAAGCCCTCCCCGAACCCGTACCCTAAGCCGTACCCTAAGCCGTACGCTAAGCCTAACCCTAACCCTAGGCTACCCTTGACTGCTTCTGCCTCCAATAGATTTCCTAAGCACTAGTGTTTTAAGGAACAGCTTAAAAAGAGAATCCTAATGTGATTTCTTTATAATGGGTGTGTTCCTTATCTTATCCTAGTGTCTAAACTCTTCTCCATGGCTGGACCCCGAAATAATATTCCTTTACGTGCTAAGGTGTATCTAGAGAGTGGGATAGGTTTACTAACTACCCTAACCCTAACGCGTACCCTAACCCTAACCCCTACCCTAACCCTAACACGTACCCTAATCCTAACCCGTACCCTAAACCGAACCCTAACCCTAACACTAACCCTAACACTAACCCTAAGCCATACCCTACGCCGTACCCGAATCCCTCACCGAACCCGTACCCTAAGCCGTACGCTAAGCCTAACCCTAAGGCTAACCCTACCCCTAGGCTACCCTTGACTGCTTCTGCCTCCAATAGATTTCCTAAGCACTAGTGTTTTAAGGAACAACTTAAAAAGAGAATCCTAATGTCATTTCTTTATAATGGGTGTGTTCCTTATCTTATCCTAGTGTCTAAACTCTTCTCCATGGCTGGACCTCCAAATAATATTCCTTTACGTGCTGAGGGGTATCTAGAGAGTGGGATAGGTTTAATAACTACCCTAACACTAACACGTACCCTAACCCTAACCCCTACCCTAACCCTAACTCGTACCCTAATCCTAACCAATACCCTATACCGAGCCCTAACCCTAACACTAACCCTAACCCTAACCCTAACCCATACCCTACGCCGTACCAGAAGCCCTCCCCGAACCCGTACCCTAAGCCGTACCCTAAGCCGTACCCTAAGCCTAACCCTAACCCTAGGCTACCCTTGGATGCTTCTGCCTCCAATAGATTTCCTAAGCACTAGTGTTTTAAGGAACAGCTTAAAAAGAGAATCCTAATGTGATTTCTTTATAATGGGTTTGTTCCTTATCTTATCCTAGTGTCTAAACTCTTCTCCATGGCTGGACCTCCAAATAATATTCCTTTATGTGCTAAGGGGTATCTAGAGAATGGGATAGGTTTAATAACTACCCTAACACTAACGCGTACCCTAACCCTAACCCCTACCCTAACCATAACACGTACCTTAATCCTAACCAATACCCTAAACCGAGCCCTAACCCTAACACTAACCCTAACCCTAACCCTAACCCATACCCTACGCCGTACCCGAAGCCCTCCCCAAACCCGTACCCTAAGCCGTACCCTAAGCCGTACCCTAAGCCTAACCCTAACCCTAGGCTACCCTTGACTGCTTCTGCCTCCAATAGATTTCCTAAGCACTAGTGTTTTAAGGAACAGCTTAAAAAGAGAATCCTAATGTGATTTCTTTATAATGGGTGTGTTCCTTATCTTATCCTAGTGTCTAAACTCTTCTCCATGGCTGGACCTCCAAATAATATTCCTTTACGTGCTAAGGGGTATCTAGAGACTGGGATAGGTTTAATAACTACCCTAACACTAACGCGTACCCTAACCCTAACCCCTACCCTATCCCTAACACGTACCCTAATCCTAACCAATACCTTAAACCGAGCCCTAACCCTAACACTAACCCTAACCCTAACCCTAACCCATACCCTACGCCGTACCCGAAGCCCTCCCCGAACCGGTACCCTAAGCCGTACCCTAAGCCGTACCCTAAGCCTAACCCTAACCCTAGGCTACCCTTGACTGCTTCTGCCTCCAATAGATTTTCTAAGCAGTAGTGTTTTAAGGAACAGCTTAAAAAGAGAATCCTAATGTGATTTCTTTATAATGGGTGTGTTCCTTATCTTATCCTAGTGTCTAAACTCTTCTCCATGGCTGGACCTCCAAATAATATTCCTTTACGTGCTAAGGGGTATCTAGAGAGTGGGTTAGGTTTAATAACTACCCTATCACTAACGCGTACCCTAACCCTAAACCCTTCCCTAACCCTAACACGTACCCTAATCCTAACCAATACGCTATACCGAGCCCTAACCCTAACACTAACCCTAACCCTAACACTAACCCATACCCTACGCCGTACCAGAAGCCCTCCACGAACCCGTACCCTAAGCCGTACCCTAAGCCTAACCCTAAGCCTAACCCTAACCCTAGGCTACCCTTGACTGCTTCTGCCTCCAATAGATTTCCTAAGCACTAGTGTTTTAAGGAACAGCTTAAAAAGAGAATCCTAATGTGATTTCTTTATAATGGGTGTGTTCCTTATCTTATCCTAGTGTCTAAACTCTTCTCCATGGCTGGACCTCCAAATAATATTCCTTTACGTGCTAAGGGGTATCTAGAGCGTGGGTTAGGTTTAATAACTACCCTAACACTAACGCGTACCCTAACCCTAAACCCTACCCTATCGCTAACTCGTACCCTAATCCTAACCCGTACCCTAAACCGAGCCCTAACCCTAACACTAACCCTAACCCTAACCCTAACCCATACCCTACGCCGTACCCGAAGCCCTCCCCGAACCCGTACCCTAAGCCGTACCCTAAGCCGTACCCTAAGCCTAACCCTAACCCTAGGCTACCCTTGACTGCTTCTGCCTCCAATAGATTTCCTAAGCATTAGTGTTTTAAGGAACAGCTTAAAAAGAGAATCCTAATGTGATTTCTTTATAATGGGTGTGTTCCTTATCTTATCCTAGTGTCTAAACTCTTCTCCATGGCTGAACCGCCAAATAATATTCCTTGACGTGCTAAGGTGTATCTAGAGAGTGGGATAGGTTTAATAACTACCGTAACCCTAACGCGTACCCTAACCCTAACCCCTACCCTAACCCTAACACGTACCCTAATCCTAACTCGTACCCTAAACCGAGCCCTAACCCTAACACTAACCCTAACCCTAACCCTAACCCATACCCTACGCCGTACCCGAAGCCCTCACCGAACCCGTACCCTAAGCCGTACCCTAAGCCTAACCCTAAGCCTAACCCTAACCCTAGGCTACCCTTGACTGCTTCTGCCTCCAATAGATTTCCTAAGCACTAGTGTTTTAAGGAACAACTTAAAAAGAGAATCCTAATGTGATTTCTTTATAATGGGTGTGTTCCTTATCTTATCCTAGTGTCTAAACTCTTCTCCATGGCTGCACCTCCAAATAATATTCCTTTACGTGCTAAGGGGTATCTAGAGAGTGGGATAGGTTTAATAACTACCCTAACACTAACGCGTACCCTAACCCTAACCCCTACCCTAACCCTAACACGTACCCTAATCCTAACCAATACCCTAAACCGAGCCCTAACCCTAACACTAACCCTAACCCTAACCCTAACCCATACCCTACGCCGTACCTGAAGCCCTCCCCGAACCCGTACCCTAAGCCGTACCCTAAGCCGTACGCTAAGCCTAACCCTAACCCTAGGCTACCCTTGACTGCTTCTGCCTCCAATAGATTTCCTAAGCACTAGTGTTTTAAGGAACAGCTTAAAAAGAGAATCCTAATGTGATTTCTTTATAATGGGTGTGTTCCTTATCTTATCCTAGTGTCTAAACTCTTCTCCATGGCTGGACCCCGAAATAATATTCCTTTACGTGCTAAGGTGTATCTAGAGAGTGGGATAGGTTTACTAACTACCCTAACCCTAACGCGTACCCTAACCCTAACCCCTACCCTAACCCTAACACGTACCCTAATCCTAACCCGTACCCTAAACCGAACCCTAACCCTAACACTAACCCTAACACTAACCCTAAGCCATACCCTACGCCGTACCCGAATCCCTCACCGAACCCGTACCCTAAGCCGTACGCTAAGCCTAACCCTAAGCCTAACCCTACCCCTAGGCTACCCTTGACTGCTTCTGCCTCCAATAGATTTCCTAAGCACTAGTGTTTTAAGGAACAACTTAAAAAGAGAATCCTAATGTCATTTCTTTATAATGTGTGTGTTCCTTATCTTATCCTAGTGTCTAAACTCTTCTCCATGGCTGGACCTCCAAATAATATTCCTTTACGTGCTGAGGGGTATCTAGAGAGTGGGATAGGTTTAATAACTACCCTAACACTAACACGTACCCTAACCCTAACGCCTACCCTAACACTAACTCGTACCCTAATCCTAAACAATACCCTAAACCGAGCCCTAACCATAACACTAACCCTAACCCTAACCCTAACCCATACCCTACGCCGTACCCGAAGCCCTCCCCGAACCCGTACCCTAAGCCGTACCCTAAGCCGTACCCTAAGCCTAACCCTAACCCTAGGCTACCCTTGACTGCTTCTGCCTCCAATAGATTTCCTAAGCACTAGTGTTTTAAGGAACAGCTTAAAAAGAGAATCCTAATGTGATTTCTTTATAATGGGTGTGTTCCTTATCTTATCCTAGTGTCTAAACTCTTCTCCATGGCTGAACCGCCAAATAATATTCCTTGACGTGCTAAGGTGTATCTAGAGAGTGGGATAGGTTTAATAACTAACCTAACCCTAACGCGTACCCTAACCCTAACCCCTACCCTAACCCTAACACGTACCCTAATCCTAACCCGTACCCTAAACCGAGCCCTAACCCTAACACTAACCCTAACACTAACCCTAAGCCATACCCTACGCCTTACCCGAATCCCTCCCCGAACCCGTACCCTAAACCGTACCCTAAGCCTAACCCTAAGCCTAACCCTAACCCTAGGCTACCCTTGACTGCTTCTGCCTCCAATAGATTTCCTAAGCACTAGTGTTTTAAGGAACAACTTAAAAAGAGAATCCTAATGTCATTTCTTTATAATGTGTGTGTTCCTTATCTTATCCTAGTGTCTAAACTCTTCTCCATGGCTGGACCTCCAAATAATATTCCTTTACGTGCTGAGGGGTATCTAGAGAGTGGGATAGGTTTAATAACTACCCTAACACTAACGCGTACCCTAACCCTAACCCCTACCCTAACACTAACTCGTACCCTAATCCTAAACAATACCCTAAACCGAGCCCTAACCCTAACACTAACCCTAACCCTAACCCTAACCCATACCCTACGCCGTACCAGAAGCCCTCCCCGAACCCGTACCCTAAGCCGTACCCTAAGCCTAACCCTAAGCCTAACCCTAAACGTAGGCTACCCTTGAATGCTTCTGCCTCCAATAGATTTCCTAAGCAGTAGTGTTTTAAGGAACAGCTTAAAAAGAGAATCCTAATGTGATTTCTTTACAATGGGTGTGTTCCTTATCTTATCCTAGTGTCTAAACTCTTCTCCATGGCTGGACCTCAAAATAATATTCCTTTACGTGCTAAGGGGTATCTAGAGACTGGGATAGGTTTAATAACTACCCTAACACTAACGCGTACCCTAACCCTAACCCCTACCCTAACCCTAACACGTACCCTAATCCTAACCAGTACCCTAAACCGAGCCCTAACCCTAACACTAACCCTAACCGTAACCCTAACCCATACCCTACGCCGTACCCGAAGCCCTCCCCGAACCGGTACCCTAAGCCGTACCCTAAGCCGTACCCTAAGCCTAACCCTAACCCTAGGCTACCCTTGACTGCTTCTGCCTCCAATAGATTTTCTAAGCACTAGTGTTTTAAGGAACAGCTTAAAAAGAGAATCCTAATGTGATTTCTTTATAATGGGTGTGTTCCTTATCTTATCCTAGTGTCTAAACTCTTCTCCATGGCTGAACCTCCAAATAATATTCCTTTACGTGCTAAGGGGTATCTAGAGAGTGGTTTAGGTTTAATAACTACCCTAACACTAACGCGTACCCTAACCCTAAACCCTACCCTAACCCTACCACGTACCCTAATCCTAACCAATACCCTATACCGAGCCCTAACCCTAACACTAACCCTAACCCTAACCCTAACCCATACCCTACGCCGTACCAGAAGCCCTCCCCGAACCCGTACCCTAAGCCGTACCCTAAGCCGTACCCTAAGCCTAACCCTAACCCTAGGCTACCCTTGGATGCTTCTGCCTCCAATAGATTTCCTAAGCACTAGTGTTTTAAGGAACAGCTTAAAAAGAGAATCCTAATGTGATTTGTTTATAATGGGTTTGTTCCTTATCTTATCCTAGTGTCTAAACTCTTCTCCATGGCTGGACCTCCAAATAATATTCCTTTATGTGCTAAGGGGTATCTAGAGAATGGGATAGGTTTAATAAGTACCCTAACACTAACGCGTACCCTAACCCTAACCCCTACCCTATCCATAACACGTACCTTAATCCTAACCAATACCCTAAACCGAGCCCTAACCCTAACACTAAACCTAACCCTAACCCTAACCCATACCCTACGCCGTACCCGAAGCCCTCCCCGAACCCGTACCCTAAGCCGTACGCTAAGCCTAACCCTAAGCCTAACCCTACCCCTAGGCTACCCTTGACTGCTTCTGCCTCCAATAGATTTCCTAAGCACTAGTGTTTTAAGGAACAACTTAAAAAGAGAATCCTAATGTCATTTCTTTATAATGTGTGTGTTCCTTATCTTATCCTAGTGTCTAAACTCTTCTCCATGGCTGGACCTCCAAATAATATTCCTTTACGTGCTGAGGGGTATCTAGAGAGTGGGATAGGTTTAATAACTACCCTAACACTAACACGTACCCTAACCCTAACGCCTATCCTAACACTAACTCGTACCCTAATCCTAAACAATACCCTAAACCGAGCCCTAACCATAACACTAACCCTAACCCTAACCCTAACCCATACCCTACGCCGTACCCGAAGCCCTCCCCGAACCCGTACCCTAAGCCGTACCCTAAGCCGTACCCTAAGCCTAACCCTAACCCTAGGCTACCCTTGACTGCTTCTGCCTCCAATAGATTTCCTAAGCACTAGTGTTTTAAGGAACAGCTTAAAAAGAGAATCCTAATGTGATTTCTTTATAATGGGTGTGTTCCTTATCTTATCCTAGTGTCTAAACTCTTCTCCATGGCTGAACCGCCAAATAATATTCCTTGACGTGCTAAGGTGTATCTAGAGAGTGGGATAGGTTTAATAACTACCCTAACCCTAACGCGTACCCTAACCCTAACCCCTACCCTAACCCTAACACGTACCCTAATCCTAACCCTTACCCTAAACCGAGCCCTAACCCTAACACTAACCCTAACCCTAACCCATACCCTACGCCGTACCCGAAGCCCTCACCGAACCCGTACCCTAAACCGTACCCTAAGCCTAACCCTAAGCCTAACCCTAACCCTAGGCTACCCTTGACTGCTTCTGCCTCCAATAGATTTCCTAAGCACTAGTGTTTTAAGGAACAACTTAAAAAGAGAATCCTAATGTCATTTCTTTATAATGTGTGTGTTCCTTATCTTATCCTAGTGTCTAAACTCTTCTCCATGGCTGGACCTCCAAATAATATTCCTTTACGTGCTGAGGGGTATCTAGAGAGTGGGATAGGTTTAATAACTACCCTAACACTAACGCGTACCCTAACCCTAACCCCTACCCTAACACTAACTCGTACCCTAATCCTAAACAATACCCTAAACCGAGCCCTAACCCAAACACTAACCCTAACCCTAACCCTAACCCATACCCTACGCCGTACCCGAAGCCCTCCCCGAACCCGTACCCTAAGCCGTACCCTAAGCCGTACCCTAAGCCTAACCCTAACCCTAGGCTACCCTTGACTGCTTCTGCCTCCAATAGATTTCCTAAGCACTAGTGTTTTAAGGAACAGCTTAAAAAGAGAATCCTAATGTGATTTCTTTATAATGGGTGTGTTCCTTATCTTATCCTAGTGTGTAAACTCTTCTCCATGGCTGGACCTCCAAATAATATTCCTTTACGTGCTAAGGGGTATCTAGAGAGTGGGTTAGGTTTAATAACTACCCTAACACTAATGCGTACCCTAACCCTAACCCCTACCCTTTCGCTAACACGTACCCTAATCCTAACCAATACCCTAAACCGAGCCCTAACCCTAACACTAACCCTAACCGTAACCCTAACCCATACCCTACGCCGTACCAGAAGCCCTCCCCGAACCCGTAACCTAAGCCGTACCCTAAGCCTAACCCTAAGCCTAACCCTAAACGTAGGCTACCCTTGAATGCTTCTGCCTCCAATAGATTTCCTAAGCAGTAGTGTTTTAAGGAACAGCTTAAAAAGAGAATCCTAATGTGATTTCTTTATAATGGGTGTGTTCCTTATCTTATCCTAGTGTCTAAATTCTTCTCCATGGCTGGACCTCCAAATAATATTCCTTTACGTGCTAAGGGGTATCTAGAGAGTGGGATAGCTTTAATAACTACCCTAACACTAACGCGTACCCTAACCCTAACCCCTACCCTAACCCTAACACGTACCCTAATCCTAACCAATACCCTAAACCGAGCCCTAACCCTAACACTAACCCTAACCCTAACCCTAACCCATACCCTACGCCGTACACGAAGCCATCCCCGAACCCGTACCCTAAGCCGTACCCTAAGCCGTACCCTAAGCCTAACCCTAACCCTAGGCTACCCTTGACTGCTTCTGCCTCCAATAGATTTCCTAAGCACTAGTGTTTTAAGGAACAGCTTAAAAAGAGAATCCTAATGTGATTTCTTTATAATGGGTGTGTTCCTTATCTTATCCTAGTGTCTAAACTCTTCTCCATGGCTGAACCTCCAAATAATATTCCTTTACGTGCTAAGGGGTATCTAGAGAGTGGTTTAGGTTTAATAACTACCCTAACACTAACGCGTACCCTAACCCTAAACCCTACCCAAACCCTAACACGTACCCTAATCCTAACCAATACCCTATACCGAGCCCTAACCCTAACACTAACCCTAACCCTAACCCTAACCCATACCCTACGCCGTACCAGAAGCCCTCCCCGAACCCGTACCCTAAGCCGTACCCTAAGCCGTACCCTAAGCCTAACCCTAACCCTAGGCTACCCTTGGATGCTTCTGCCTCCAATAGATTTCCTAAGCACTAGTGTTTTAAGGAACAGCTTAAAAAGAGAATCCTAATGTGATTTCTTTATAATGGGTTTGTTCCTTATCTTATCCTAGTGTCTAAACTCTTCTCCATGGCTGGACCTCCAAATAATATTCCTTTATGTGCTAAGGGGTATCTAGAGAATGGGATAGGTTTAATAACTACCCTAACACTAACGCGTACCCTAACCCTAACCCCTACCCTAACCATAACACGTACCTTAATCCTAACCAATACCCTAAACCGAGCCCTAACCCTAACACTAATCCTAACCCTAACCCTAACCCATACCCTACGCCGTACCCGAAGCCCTCCCCAAACCCGTACCCTAAGCCGTACCCTAAGCCGTACCCTAAGCCTAACCCTAACCCTAGGCTACCCTTGACTGCTTCTGCCTCCAATAGATTTCCTAAGCACTAGTGTTTTAAGGAACAGCTTAAAAAGAGAATCCTAATGTGATTTCTTTATAATGGGTGTGTTCCTTATCTTATCCTAGTGTCTAAACTCTTCTCCATGGCTGGACCTCCAAATAATATTCCTTTACGTGCTAAGGGGTATCTAGAGACTGGGATAGGTTTAATAACTACCCTAACACTAACGCGTACCCTAACCCTAACCCCTACCCTAACCCTAACACGTACACTAATCCTAACCAATACCCTAAACCGAGCCCTAACCCTAACACTAACCCTAACCCTAACCCTAACCCATACCCTACGCCGTACCCGAAGCCCTCCCCGAACCGGTAACCTAAGCCGTACCCTAAGCCGTACCCTAAGCCTAACCCTAACCCTAGGCTACCCTTGACTGCTTCTGCCTCCAATAGATTTTCTAAGCACTAGTGTTTTAAGGAACAGCTTAAAAAGAGAATCCTAATGTGATTTCTTTATAATGGGTGTGTTCCTTATCTTATCCTAGTGTCTAAACTCTTCTCCATGGCTGGACCTCCAAATAATATTCCTTTACGTGCTAAGGGGTATCTAGAGAGTGGGTTAGGTTTAATAACTACCCTAACACTAACGCGTACCCTAACCCTAAACCCTACCCTAACCCTAACACGTACCCTAATCCTAACCAATACCCTATACCGAGCCCTAACCCTAACACTAACCCTAACCCTAACACTAACCCATACCCTACGCCGTACCAGAAGCCCTCCACGAACCCGTACCCTAAGCCGTACCCTAAGCCTAACCCTAAGCCTAACCCTAACCCTAGGCTACCCTTGACTGCTTCTGCCTCCAATAGGTTTCCTAAGCACTAGTGTTTTAAGGAACAGCTTAAAAAGAGAATCCTAATGTGATTTCTTTATAATGGGTGTGTTCCTTATCTTATCCTAGTGTCTAAACTCTTCTCCATGGCTGGACCTCCAAATAATATTCCTTTACGTGCTAAGGGGTATCTAGAGCGTGGGTTAGGTTTAATAACTACCCTAACACTAACGCGTACCCTAACCCTAAACCCTACCCTATCGCTAACTCGTACCCTAATCCTAACCCGTACCCTAAACCGAGCCCTAACCCTAACACTAACCCTAACCCTAACCCTAACCCATACCCTACGCCGTACCCGAAGCCCTCCCCGAACCCGTACCCTAAGCCGTACCCTAAGCCGTACCCTAAGCCTAACCCTAACCCTAGGCTACCCTTGACTGCTTCTGCCTCCAATAGATTTTCTAAGCACTAGTGTTTTAAGGAACAGCTTAAAAAGAGAATCCTAATGTGATTTCTTTATAATGGGTGTGTTCCTTATCTTATCCTAGTGTCTAAACTCTTCTCCATGGCTGGACCTCCAAATAATATTCCTTTACGTGCTAAGGGGTATCTAGAGAGTGGGTTAGGTTTAATAACTACGCTAACACTAACGCGTACCCTAACCCTAAACCCTACCCTAACCCTAACACGTACCCTAATCCTAACCAATACCCTATACCGAGCCCTAACCCTAACACTAACCCTAACCCTAACACTAACCCATACCCTACGCCGTACCAGAAGCCCTCCACGAACCCGTACCCTAAGCCGTACCCTAAGCCTAACCCTAAGCCTAACCCTAACCCTAGGCTACCCTTGACTGCTTCTGCCTCCAATAGATTTCCTAAGCACTAGTGTTTTAAGGAACAGCTTAAAAAGAGAATCCTAATGTGATTTCTTTATAATGGGTGTGTTCCTTATCTTATCCTAGTGTCTAAACTCTTCTCCATGGCTGGACCTCCAAATAATATTCCTTTACGTGCTAAGGGGTATCTAGAGCGTGGGTTAGGTTTAATAACTACCCTAACACTAACGCGTACCCTAACCCTAAACCCTACCCTATCGCTAACTCGTACCCTAATCCTAACCCGTACCCTAAACCGAGCCCTAACCCTAACACTAACCCTAATCCTAACCCTAACCCATACCCTACGCCGTACCCGAAGCCCTCCCCGATCCCGTACCCTAAGCCGTACCCTAAGCCGTACCCTAAGCCTAACCCTAACCCTAGGCTACCCTTGACTGCTTCTGCCTCCAATAGATTTCCTAAGCATTAGTGTTTTAAGGAACAGCTTAAAAAGAGAATCCTAATGTGATTTCTTTATAATGGGTGTGTTCCTTATCTTATCCTAGTGTCTAAACTCTTCTCCATGGCTGAACCGCCAAATAATATTCCTTGACGTGCTAAGGTGTATCTAGAGAGTGGGATAGGTTTAATAACTACCGTAACCCTAACGCGTACCCTAACCCTAACCCCTACCCTAACCCTAACACGTACCCTAAACCGAGCCCTAACCCTAACACTAACCCTAACCCTAACCCTAACCCATACCCTACGCCGTACCCGAAGCCCTCACCGAACCCGTACCCTAAGCCGTACCCTAAGCCTAACCCTAAGCCTAACCCTAACCCTAGGCTACCCTTGACTGCTTCTGCCTCCAATAGATTTCCTAAGCACTAGTGTTTTAAGGAACAACTTAAAAAGAGAATCCTAATGTGATTTCTTTATAATGGGTGTGTTCCTTATCTTATCCTAGTGTCTAAACTCTTCTCCATGGCTGCACCTCCAAATAATATTCCTTTACGTGCTAAGGGGTATCTAGAGAGTGGGATAGGTTTAATAACTACCCTAACACTAACGCGTACCCTAACCCTAACCCCTACCCTAACCCTAACACGTACCCTAATCCTAACCAATACCCTAAACCGAGCCCTAACCCTAACACTAACCCTAACCCTAACCCTAACCCATACCCTACGCCGTACCCGAAGCCCTCCCCGAACCCGTACCCTAAGCCGTACCCTAAGCCGTACGCTAAGCCTAACCCTAACCCTAGGCTACCCTTGACTGCTTCTGCCTCCAATAGATTTCCTAAGCACTAGTGTTTTAAGGAACAGCTTAAAAAGAGAATCCTAATGTGATTTCTTTATAATGGGTGTGTTCCTTATCTTATCCTAGTGTCTAAACTCTTCTCCATGGCTGGACCCCGAAATAATATTCCTTTACGTGCTAAGGTGTATCTAGAGAGTGGGATAGGTTTACTAACTACCCTAACCCTAACGCGTACCCTAACCCTAACCCCTACCCTAACCCTAACACGTACCCTAATCCTAACCCGTACCCTAAACCGAACCCTAACCCTAACACTAACCCTAACACTAACCCTAAGCCATACCCTACGCCGTACCCGAATCCCTCACCGAACCCGTACCCTAAGCCGTACGCTAAGCCTAACCCTAAGGCTAACCCTACCCCTAGGCTACCCTTGACTGCTTCTGCCTCCAATAGATTTCCTAAGCACTAGTGTTTTAAGGAACAACTTAAAAAGAGAATCCTAATGTCATTTCTTTATAATGGGTGTGTTCCTTATCTTATCCTAGTGTCTAAACTCTTCTCCATGGCTGGACCTCCAAATAATATTCCTTTACGTGCTGAGGGGTATCTAGAGAGTGGGATAGGTTTAATAACTACCCTAACACTAACACGTACCCTAACCCTAACCCCTACCCTAACCCTAACTCGTACCCTAATCCTAACCAATACCCTATACCGAGCCCTAACCCTAACACTAACCCTAACCCTAACCCTAACCCATACCCTACGCCGTACCAGAAGCCCTCCCCGAACCCGTACCCTAAGCCGTACCCTAAGCCGTACCCTAAGCCTAACCCTAACCCTAGGCTACCCTTGGATGCTTCTGCCTCCAATAGATTTCCTAAGCACTAGTGTTTTAAGGAACAGCTTAAAAAGAGAATCCTAATGTGATTTCTTTATAATGGGTTTGTTCCTTATCTTATCCTAGTGTCTAAACTCTTCTCCATGGCTGGACCTCCAAATAATATTCCTTTATGTGCTAAGGGGTATCTAGAGAATGGGATAGGTTTAATAACTACCCTAACACTAACGCGTACCCTAACCCTAACCCCTACCCTAACCATAACACGTACCTTAATCCTAACCAATACCCTAAACCGAGCCCTAACCCTAACACTAACCCTAACCCTAACCCTAACCCATACCCTACGCCGTACCCGAAGCCCTCCCCAAACCCGTACCCTAAGCCGTACCCTAAGCCGTACCCTAAGCCTAACCCTAACCCTAGGCTACCCTTGACTGCTTCTGCCTCCAATAGATTTCCTAAGCACTAGTGTTTTAAGGAACAGCTTAAAAAGAGAATCCTAATGTGATTTCTTTATAATGGGTGTGTTCCTTATCTTATCCTAGTGTCTAAACTCTTCTCCATGGCTGGACCTCCAAATAATATTCCTTTACGTGCTAAGGGGTATCTAGAGACTGGGATAGGTTTAATAACTACCCTAACACTAACGCGTACCCTAACCCTAACCCCTACCCTATCCCTAACACGTACCCTAATCCTAACCAATACCTTAAACCGAGCCCTAACCCTAACACTAACCCTAACCCTAACCCTAACCCATACCCTACGCCGTACCCGAAGCCCTCCCCGAACCGGTACCCTAAGCCGTACCCTAAGCCGTACCCTAAGCCTAACCGTAACCCTAGGCTACCCTTGACTGCTTCTGCCTCCAATAGATTTTCTAAGCACTAGTGTTTTAAGGAACAGCTTAAAAAGAGAATCCTAATGTGATTTCTTTATAATGGGTGTGTTCCTTATCTTATCCTAGTGTCTAAACTCTTCTCCATGGCTGGACCTCCAAATAATATTCCTTTACGTGCTAAGGGGTATCTAGAGAGTGGGTTAGGTTTAATAACTACCCTATCACTAACGCGTACCCTAACCCTAAACCCTACCCTAACCCTAACACGTACCCTAATCCTAACCAATACCCTATACCGAGCCCTAACCCTAACACTAACCCTAACCCTAACACTAACCCATACCCTACGCCGTACCAGAAGCCCTCCACGAACCCGTACCCTAAGCCGTACCCTAAGCCTAACCCTAAGCCTAACCCTAACCCTAGGCTACCCTTGACTGCTTCTGCCTCCAATAGATTTCCTAAGCACTAGTGTTTTAAGGAACAGCTTAAAAAGAGAATCCTAATGTGATTTCTTTATAATGGGTGTGTTCCTTATCTTATCCTAGTGTCTAAACTCTTCTCCATGGCTGGACCTCCAAATAATATTCCTTTACGTGCTAAGGGGTATCTAGAGCGTGGGTTAGGTTTAATAACTACCCTAACACTAACGCGTACCCTAACCCTAAACCCTACCCTATCGCTAACTCGTACCCTAATCCTAACCCGTACCCTAAACCGAGCCCTAACCCTAACACTAACCCTAACCCTAACCCTAACCCATACCCTACGCCGTACCCGAAGCCCTCCCCGAACCCGTACCCTAAGCCGTACCCTAAGCCGTACCCTAAGCCTAACCCTAACCCTAGGCTACCCTTGACTGCTTCTGCCTCCAATAGATTTCCTAAGCATTAGTGTTTTAAGGAACAGCTTAAAAAGAGAATCCTAATGTGATTTCTTTATAATGGGTGTGTTCCTTATCTTATCCTAGTGTCTAAACTCTTCTCCATGGCTGAACCGCCAAATAATATTCCTTGACGTGCTAAGGTGTATCTAGAGAGTGGGATAGGTTTAATAACTACCGTAACCCTAACGCGTACCCTAACCCTAACCCCTACCCTAACCCTAACACGTACCCTAATCCTAACTCGTACCCTAAACCGAGCCCTAACCCTAACACTAACCCTAACCCTAACCCTAACCCATACCCTACGCCGTACCCGAAGCCCTCACCGAACCCGTACCCTAAGCCGTACCCTAAGCCTAACCCTAAGCCTAACCCTAACCCTAGGCTACCCTTGACTGCTTCTGCCTCCAATAGATTTCCTAAGCACTAGTGTTTTAAGGAACAACTTAAAAAGAGAATCCTAATGTGATTTCTTTATAATGGGTGTGTTCCTTATCTTATCCTAGTGTCTAAACTCTTCTCCATGGCTGCACCTCCAAATAATATTCCTTTACGTGCTAAGGGGTATCTAGAGAGTGGGATAGGTTTAATAACTACCCTAACACTAACGCGTACCCTAACCCTAACCCCTACCCTAACCCTAACACGTACCCTAATCCTAACCAATACCCTAAACCGAGCCCTAACCCTAACACTAACCCTAACCCTAACCCTAACCCATACCCTACGCCGTACCCGAAGCCCTCCCCGAACCCGTACCCTAAGCCGTACCCTAAGCCGTACGCTAAGCCTAACCCTAACCCTAGGCTTCCCTTGACTGCTTCTGCCTCCAATAGATTTCCTAAGCACTAGTGTTTTAAGGAACAGCTTAAAAAGAGAATCCTAATGTGATTTCTTTATAATGGGTGTGTTCCTTATCTTATCCTAGTGTCTAAACTCTTCTCCATGGCTGGACCCCGAAATAATATTCCTTTACGTGCTAAGGTGTATCTAGAGAGTGGGATAGGTTTACTAACTACCCTAACCCTAACGCGTACCCTAACCCTAACCCCTACCCTAACCCTAACACGTACCCTAATCCTAACCCGTACCCTAAACCGAACCCTAACCCTAACACTAACCCTAACACTAACCCTAAGCCATACCCTACGCCGTAACCGAATCCCTCACCGAACCCGTACCCTAAGCCGTACGCTAAGCCTAACCCTAAGGCTAACCCTACCCCTAGGCTACCCTTGACTGATTCTGCCTCCAATAGATTTCCTAAGCACTAGTGTTTTAAGGAACAACTTAAAAAGAGAATCCTAATGTCATTTCTTTATAATGGGTGTGTTCCTTATCTTATCCTAGTGTCTAAACTCTTCTCCATGGCTGGACCTCCAAATAATATTCCTTTACGTGCTGAGGGGTATCTAGAGAGTGGGATAGGTTTAATAACTACCCTAACACTAACACGTACCCTAACCCTAACCCCTACCCTAACACTAACTCGTACCCTAATCCTAAACAATACCCTAAACCGAGCCCTAACCCTAACACTAACCCTAACCCTAACCCTAACCCATACCCTACGCCGTACCCGAAGCCCTCCCCGAACCCGTACCCTAAGCCGTACCCTAAGCCGTACCCTAAGCCTAACCCTAACCCTAGGCTACCCTTGACTGCTTCTGCCTCCAATAGATTTCCTAAGCACTAGTGTTTTAAGGAACAGCTTAAAAAGAGAATCCTAATGTGATTTCTTTATAATGGGTGTGTTCCTTATCTTATCCTAGTGTCTAAACTCTTCTCCATGGCTGAACCGCCAAATAATATTCCTTGACGTGCTAAGGTGTATCTAGAGAGTGGGATAGGTTTAATAACTACCCTAACCCTAACGCGTACCCTAACCCTAACCCCTACCCTAACCCTAACACGTACCCTAATCCTAACCCGTACCCTAAACCGAGCCCTAACCCTAACACTAACCCTAACCCTAATCCTAACCCATACCCTACGCCGTACCCGAAGCCCTCTCCGAACCCGTACCCTAAGCCGTACCCTAAGCCTAACCCTAAGCCTAACCCTAACCCTAGGCTACCCTTGACTGCTTCTGCCTCCAATAGATTTCCTAAGCACTAGTGTTTTAAGGAACAACTTAAAAAGAGAATCCTAATGTGATTTCTTTATAATGTGTGTGTTCCTTATCTTATCCTAGTGTCTAAACTCTTCTCCATGGCTGGACCTCCAAATAATATTCCTTTACGTGCTGAGGGGTATCTAGAGAGTGGGATAGGTTTAATAACTACCCTAACACTAACACGAACCCTAACCCTAACGCCTACCCTAACACTAACTCGTACCCTAATCCTAAACAATACCCTAAACCGAGCCCTAACCATAACACTAACCCTAACCCTAACCCTAACCCATACCCTACGCCGTACCCGAAGCCCTCCCCGAACCCGTACCCTAAGCCGTACCCTAAGCCGTACCCTAAGCCTAACCCTAACCCTAGGCTACCCTTGACTGCTTCTGCCTCCAATAGATTTCCTAAGCACTAGTGTTTTAAGGAACAGCTTAAAAAGAGAATCCTAATGTGATTTCTTTATAATGGGTGTGTTCCTTATCTTATCCTAGTGTCTAAACTCTTCTCCATGGCTGAACCGCCAAATAATATTCCTTGACGTGCTAAGGTGTATCTAGAGAGTGGGATAGGTTTAATAACTACCCTAACCCTAACGCGTACCCTAACCCTAACCCCTACCCTAACCCTAACACGTACCCTAATCCTAACCCGTACCCTAAACCGAGCCCTAACCCTAACACTAACCCTAACCCTAACCCTAACCCATACCCTACGCCGTACCCGAAGCCCTCCCCGAACCCGTACCCTAAGCCGTACCCTAAGCCTAACCCTAAGCCTAACCCTAACCCTAGGCTACCCTTGACTGCTTCTGCCTCCAATAGATTTCCTAAGCACTAGTGTTTTAAGGAACAACTTAAAAAGAGAATCCTAATGTGATTTCTTTATAATGGGTGTGTTCCTTATCTTATCCTAGTGTCTAAACTCTTCTCCATGGCTGCACCTCCAAATAATATTCCTTTACGTGCTAAGGGGTATCTAGAGAGTGGGATAGGTTTAATAACTACCCTAACACTAACGCGTACCCTAACCCTAACCCCTACCCTAACCCTAACACGTACCCTAATCCTAACCAA
The DNA here is from genome assembly GCF_965194825.1 of Balaenoptera physalus. Taxonomy (NCBI): domain Eukaryota; kingdom Metazoa; phylum Chordata; class Mammalia; order Artiodactyla; family Balaenopteridae; genus Balaenoptera; species Balaenoptera physalus. Next base: position 57,051 of record NW_028124990.1, on the reverse strand, counting down.
TACCCTAAACCGAGCCCTAACCCTAACACTAACCCTAACCCTAACCCTAACCCATACCCTACGCCGTACCCGAAGCCCTCCCCGAACCCGTACCCTAAGCCGTACCCTAAGCCGTACGCTAAGCCTAACCCTAACCCTAGGCTACCCTTGACTGCTTCTGCCTCCAATAGATTTCCTAAGCACTAGTGTTTTAAGGAACAGCTTAAAAAGAGAATCCTAATGTGATTTCTTTATAATGGGTGTGTTCCTTATCTTATCCTAGTGTCTAAACTCTTCTCCATGGCTGGACCCCGAAATAATATTCCTTTACGTGCTAAGGTGTATCTAGAGAGTGGGATAGGTTTACTAACTACCCTAACCCTAACGCGTACCCTAACCCTAACCCCTACCCTAACCCTAACACGTACCCTAATCCTAACCCGTACCCTAAACCAAACCCTAACCCTAACACTAACCCTAACACTAACCCTAAGCCATACCCTACGCCGTACCCGAATCCCTCCCCGAACCCGTACCCTAAACCGTACCCTAAGCCGTACCCTAAGCCTAACACTAACCCTAGGCTACCCTTGGATGCTTCTGCCTCCAATAGATTTCCTAAGCACTAGTGTTTTAAGGAACAGCTTAAAAAGAGAATCCTAATGTGATTTGTTTATAATGGGTTTGTTCCTTATCTTATCCTAGTGTCTAAACTCTTCTCCATGGCTGGACCTCCAAATAATATTCCTTTATGTGCTAAGGGGTATCTAGAGAATGGGATAGGTTTAATAACTACCCTAACACTAAAGCGTACCCTAACTCTAACCCCTACCCTAACCATAACACGTACCTTAATCCTAACCAATACCCTAAACCGAGCCCTAACCCTAACACTAAACCTAACCCTAACCCTAACCCATACCCTACGCCGTACCCGAAGCCCTCCCCAAACCCGTACCCTAAGCCGTACCCTAAGCCGTACCCTAAGCCTAACCCTAACCCTAGGCTACCCTTGACTGCTTCTGCCTCCAATAGATTTCCTAAGCACTAGTGTTTTAAGGAACAGCTTAAAAAGGGAATCCTAATGTGATTTCTTTATAATGGGTGTGTTCCTTATCTTATCCTAGTGTCTAAACTCTTCTCCATGGCTGGACCTCCAAATAATATTCCTTTACGTGCTAAGGGGTATCTAGAGACTGGGATAGGTTTAATAACTACCCTAACACTAACGCGTACCCTAACCCTAACCCCTACCCTAACACTAACACGTACCCTAATCCTAACCAATACCCTAAACCGAGCCCTAACCCTAACACTAACCCTAACCCTAACCCTAACCCATACCCTACGCCGTACCCGAAGCCCTCCCCGAACCGGTACCCTAAGCCGTACCCTAAGCCGTACCCTAAGCCGTACCCTAACCCTAGGCTACCCTTGACTGCTTCTGCCTCCAATAGATTTTCTAAGCACTAGTGTTTTAAGGAACAGCTTAAAAAGAGAATCCTAATGTGATTTCTTTATAATGGGTGTGTTCCTTATCTTATCCTAGTGTCTAAACTCTTCTCCATGGCTGGACCTCCAAATAATATTCCTTTACGTGCTAAGGGGTATCTAGAGAGTGTGTTAGGTTTAATAACTACCCTAACACTAACGCGTACCCTAACCCTAAACCCTACCCTAACCCTAACACGTACCCTAATCCTAACCAATACCCTATACCGAGCCCTAACCCTAACACTAACCCTAACCCTAACCCTAACCCATACCCTACGCCGTACCAGAAGCCCTCCACGAACCCGTACCCTAAGCCGTACCCTAAGCCTAACCCTAAGCCTAACCCTAACCCTAGGCTACCCTTGACTGCTTCTGCCTCCAATAGATTTCCTAAGCACTAGTGTTTTAAGGAACAGCTTAAAAAGAGAATCCTAATGTGATTTCTTTATAATGGGTGTGTTCCTTATCTTATCCTAGTGTCTAAACTCTTCTCCATGGCTGGACCTTCAAATAATATTCCTTTACGTGCTAAGGGGTATCTAGAGCGTGGGTTAGGTTTAATAACTACCCTAACACTAACGTGTACCCTAACCCTAAACCCTACCCTATCGCTAACTCGTACCCTAATCCTAACCCGTACCCTAAACCGAGCCCTAACCCTAACCCTAACCCTAACCCATACCCTACGCCGTACCCGAAGCCCTCCCCGAACCCGTACCCTAAGCCGTACCCTAAGCCGTACCCTAAGCCTAACCCTAACCCTAGGCTACCCTTGACTGCTTCTGCCTCCAATAGATTTCCTAAGCACTAGTGTTTTAAGGAACAGCTTAAAAAGAGAATCCTAATGTGATTTCTTTATAATGGGTGTGTTCCTTATCTTATCCTAGTGTCTAAACTCTTCTCCATGGCTGGACCCCGAAATAATATTCCTTTACGTGCTAAGGTGTATCTAGAGAGTGGGATAGGTTTACTAACTACCCTAACCCTAACGCGTACCCTAACCCTAACCCCTACCCTAACCCTAACACGTACCCTAATCCTAACCCGTACCCTAAACCGAACCCTAACCCTAACACTAACCCTAACACTAACCCTAAGCCATACCCTACGCCGTACCCGAATCCCTCCCCGAACCCGTACCCTAAACCGTACCCTAAGCCGTACCCTAAGCCTAACCCTAACCCTAGGCTACCCTTGGATGCTTCTGCCTCCAATAGATTTCCTAAGCACTAGTGTTTTAAGGAACAGCTTAAAAAGAGAATCCTAATGTGATTTGTTTATAATGGGTTTGTTCCTTATCTTATCCTAGTGTCTAAACTCTTCTCCATGGCTGGACCTCGAAATAATATTCCTTTATGTGCTAAGGGGTATCTAGAGAATGGGATAGGTTTAATAACTACCCTAACACTAACGCGTACCCTAACCCTAACCCCTACCCTAACCATAACACGTACCTTAATCCTAACCAATACCCTAAACCGAGCCCTAACCCTAACACTAAACCTAACCCTAACCCTAAACCATACCCTACGCCGTACCCGAAGCCCTCCCCAAACCCGTACCCTAAGCCGTACCCTAAGCCGTACCCTAAGCCTAACCCTAACCCTAGGCTACCCTTGACTGCTTCTGCCTCCAATAGATTTCCTAAGCACTAGTGTTTTAAGGAACAGCTTAAAAAGAGAATCCTAATGTGATTTCTTTATAATGGGTGTGTTCCTTATCTTATCCTAGTGTCTAAACTCTTCTCCATGGCTGGACCTCCAAATAATATTCCTTTACGTGCTAAGGGGTATCTAGAGCGTGGGTTAGGTTTAATAACTACCCTAACACTAACGCGTACCCTAACCCTAAACCCTACCCTATCGCTAACTCGTACCCTAATCCTAACCCGTACCCTAAACCGAGCCCTAACCCTAACACTAACCCTAACCCTAACCCTAACCCATACCCTACGCCGTACCCGAAGCCCTCCCCGAACCCGTACCCTAAGCCGTACCCTAAGCCTAACCCTAACCCTAGGCTACCCTTGGATGCTTCTGCCTCCAATAGATTTCCTAAGCACTAGTGTTTTAAGGAACAGCTTAAAAAGAGAATCCTAATGTGATTTCTTTATAATGGGTTTGTTCCTTATCTTATCCTAGTGTCTAAACTCTTCTCCATGGCTGGACCTCCAAATAATATTCCTTTATGTGCTAAGGGGTATCTAGAGAATGGGATAGGTTTAATAACTACCCTAACACTAACGCGTACCCTAACCCTAACCCCTACCCTAACCATAACACGTACCTTAATCCTAACCAATACCCTAAACCGAGCCCTAACCCTAACACTAACCCTAACCCTAACCCTAACCCATACCCTACGCCGTACCCGAAGCCCTCCCCAAACCCGTACCCTAAGCCGTACCCTAAGCCGTACCCTAAGCCTAACCCTAACCCTAGGCTACCCTTGACTGCTTCTGCCTCCAATAGATTTCCTAAGCACTAGTGTTTTAAGGAACAGCTTAAAAAGAGAATCCTAATGTGATTTCTTTATAATGGGTGTGTTCCTTATCTTATCCTAGTGTCTAAACTCTTCTCCATGGCTGGACCTCCAAATAATATTCCTTTACGTGCTAAGGGGTATCTAGAGACTGGGATAGGTTTAATAACTACCCTAACACTAACGCGTACCCTAACCCTAACCCCTACCCTATCCCTAACACGTACCCTAATCCTAACCAATACCTTAAACCGAGCCCTAACCCTAACACTAACCCTAACCCTAACCCTAACCCATACCCTACGCCGTACCCGAAGCCCTCCCCGAACCGGTACCCTAAGCCGTACCCTAAGCCGTACCCTAAGCCTAACCCTAACCCTAGGCTACCCTTGACTGCTTCTGCCTCCAATAGATTTTCTAAGCACTAGTGTTTTAAGGAACAGCTTAAAAAGAGAATCCTAATGTGATTTCTTTATAATGGGTGTGTTCCTTATCTTATCCTAGTGTCTAAACTCTTCTCCATGGCTGGACCTCCAAATAATATTCCTTTACGTGCTAAGGGGTATCTAGAGAGTGGGTTAGGTTTAATAACTACCCTATCACTAACGCGTACCCTAACCCTAAACCCTACCCTAACCCTAACACGTACCCTAATCCTAACCAATACCCTATACCGAGCCCTAACCCTAACACTAACCCTAACCCTAACACTAACCCATACCCTACGCCGTACCAGAAGCCCTCCACGAACCCGTACCCTAAGCCGTACCCTAAGCCTAACCCTAAGCCTAACCCTAACCCTAGGCTACCCTTGACTGCTTCTGCCTCCAATAGATTTCCTAAGCACTAGTGTTTTAAGGAACAGCTTAAAAAGAGAATCCTAATGTGATTTCTTTATAATGGGTGTGTTCCTTATCTTATCCTAGTGTCTAAACTCTTCTCCATGGCTGGACCTCCAAATAATATTCCTTTACGTGCTAAGGGGTATCTAGAGCGTGGGTTAGGTTTAATAACTACCCTAACACTAACGCGTACCCTAACCCTAAACCCTACCCTATCGCTAACTCGTACCCTAATCCTAACCCGTACCCTAAACCGAGCCCTAACCCTAACACTAACCCTAACCCTAACCCTAACCCATACCCTACGCCGTACCCGAAGCCCTCCCCGAACCCGTACCCTAAGCCGTACCCTAAGCCGTACCCTAAGCCTAACCCTAACCCTAGGCTACCCTTGACTGCTTCTGCCTCCAATAGATTTCCTAAGCATTAGTGTTTTAAGGAACAGCTTAAAAAGAGAATCCTAATGTGATTTCTTTATAATGGGTGTGTTCCTTATCTTATCCTAGTGTCTAAACTCTTCTCCATGGCTGAACCGCCAAATAATATTCCTTGACGTGCTAAGGTGTATCTAGAGAGTGGGATAGGTTTAATAACTACCGTAACCCTAACGCGTACCCTAACCCTAACCCCTACCCTAACCCTAACACGTACCCTAATCCTAACTCGTACCCTAAACCGAGCCCTAACCCTAACACTAACCCTAACCCTAACCCTAACCCATACCCTACGCCGTACCCGAAGCCCTCCCCGAACCCGTACCCTAAGCCGTACCCTAAGCCGTACCCTAAGCCTAACCCTAACCCTAGGCTACCCTTGACTGCTTCTGCCTCCAATAGATTTCCTAAGCATTAGTGTTTTAAGGAACAGCTTAAAAAGAGAATCCTAATGTGATTTCTTTATAATGGGTGTGTTCCTTATCTTATCCTAGTGTCTAAACTCTTCTCCATGGCTGAACCGCCAAATAATATTCCTTGACGTGCTAAGGTGTATCTAGAGAGTGGGATAGGTTTAATAACTACCGTAACCCTAACGCGTACCCTAACCCTAACCCCTACCCTAACCCTAACACGTACCCTAATCCTAACTCGTACCCTAAACCGAGCCCTAACCCTAACACTAACCCTAACCCTAACCCTAACCCATACCCTACGCCGTACCCGAAGCCCTCACCGAACCCGTACCCTAAGCCGTACCCTAAGCCTAACCCTAAGCCTAACCCTAACCCTAGGCTACCCTTGACTGCTTCTGCCTCCAATAGATTTCCTAAGCACTAGTGTTTTAAGGAACAACTTAAAAAGAGAATCCTAATGTGATTTCTTTATAATGGGTGTGTTCCTTATCTTATCCTAGTGTCTAAACTCTTCTCCATGGCTGCACCTCCAAATAATATTCCTTTACGTGCTAAGGGGTATCTAGAGAGTGGGATAGGTTTAATAACTACCCTAACACTAACGCGTACCCTAACCCTAACCCCTACCCTAACCCTAACACGTACCCTAATCCTAACCAATACCCTAAACCGAGCCCTAACCCTAACACTAACCCTAACCCTAACCCTAACCCATACCCTACGCCGTACCCGAAGCCCTCCCCGAACCCGTACCCTAAGCCGTACCCTAAGCCGTACGCTAAGCCTAACCCTAACCCTAGGCTACCCTTGACTGCTTCTGCCTCCAATAGATTTCCTAAGCACTAGTGTTTTAAGGAACAGCTTAAAAAGAGAATCTTAATGTGATTTCTTTATAATGGGTGTGTTCCTTATCTTATCCTAGTGTCTAAACTCTTCTCCATGGCTGGACCCCGAAATAATATTCCTTTACGTGCTAAGGTGTATCTAGAGAGTGGGATAGGTTTACTAACTACCCTAACCCTAACGCGTACCCTAACCCTAACCCCTACCCTAACCCTAACACGTACCCTAATCCTAACCCGTACCCTAAACCGAACCCTAACCCTAACACTAACCCTAACACTAACCCTAAGCCATACCCTACGCCGTAACCGAATCCCTCACCGAACCCGTACCCTAAGCCGTACGCTAAGCCTAACCCTAAGGCTAACCCTACCCCTAGGCTACCCTTGACTGCTTCTGCCTCCAATAGATTTCCTAAGCACTAGTGTTTTAAGGAACAACTTAAAAAGAGAATCCTAATGTCATTTCTTTATAATGGGTGTGTTCCTTATCTTATCCTAGTGTCTAAACTCTTCTCCATGGCTGGACCTCCAAATAATATTCCTTTACGTGCTGAGGGGTATCTAGAGAGTGGGATAGGTTTAATAACTACCTTAACACTAACACGTACCCTAACCCTAACCCCTACCCTAACACTAACTCGTACCCTAATCCTAAACAATACCCTAAACCGAGCCCTAACCCTAACACTAACCCTAACCCTAACCCTAACCCATACCCTACGCCGTACCCGAAGCCCTCCCCGAACCCGTACCCTAAGCCGTACCCTAAGCCGTACCCTAAGCCTAACCCTAACCCTAGGCTACCCTTGACTGCTTCTGCCTCCAATAGATTTCCTAAGCACTAGTGTTTTAAGGAACAGCTTAAAAAGAGAATCCTAATGTGATTTCTTTATAATGGGTGTGTTCCTTATCTTATCCTAGTGTCTAAACTCTTCTCCATGGCTGAACCGCCAAATAATATTCCTTGACGTGCTAAGGTGTATCTAGAGAGTGGGATAGGTTTAATAACTACCCTAACCCTAACGCGTACCCTAACCCTAACCCCTACCCTAACCCTAACACGTACCCTAATCCTAACCCGTACCCTAAACCGAGCCCTAACCCTAACACTAACCCTAACCCTAATCCTAACCCATACCCTACGCCGTACCCGAAGCCCTCACCGAACCCGTACCCTAAGCCGTACCCTAAGCCTAACCCTAAGCCTAACCCTAACCCTAGGCTACCCTTGACTGCTTCTGCCTCCAATAGATTTCCTAAGCACTAGTGTTTTAAGGAACAACTTAAAAAGAGAATCCTAATGTGATTTATTTATAATGGGTGTGTTCCTTATCTTATCCTAGTGTCTAAACTCTTCTCCATGGCTGCACCTCCAAATAATATTCCTTTACGTGCTAAGGGGTATCTAGAGAGTGGGATAGGTTTAATAACTACCCTAACACTAACGCGTACCCTAACCCTAACCCCTACCCTAACCCTAACACGTACCCTAATCCTAACCAATACCCTAAACCGAGCCCTAACCCTAACACTAACCCTAACCCTAACCCTAACCCATACCCTACGCCGTACCCGAAGCCCTCCCCGAACCCGTACCCTAAGCCGTACCCTAAGCCGTACCCTAAGCCTAACCCTAACCCTAGGCTACCCTTGACTGCTTCTGCCTCCAATAGATTTCCTAAGCACTAGTGTTTTAAGGAACAGCTTAAAATGAGAATCCTAATGTGATTTCTTTATAATGGGTGTGTTCCTTATCTTATCCTAGTGTCTAAACTCTTCTCCATGGTTGGACCCCGAAATAATATTCCTTTACGTGCTAAGGTGTATCTAGAGAGTGGGATAGGTTTACTAACTACCCTAACCCTAACGCGTACCCTAACCCTAACCCCTACCCTAACCCTAACACGTACCCTAATCCTAACCCGTACCCTAAACCGAACCCTAACCCTAACACTAACCCTAACACTAACCCTAAGCCATACCCTACGCCGTACCCGAATCCCTCACCGAACCCGTACCCTAAGCCGTACGCTAAGCCTAACCCTAAGCCTAACCCTACCCCTAGGCTACCCTTGACTGCTTCTGCCTCCAATAGATTTCCTAAGCACTAGTGTTTTAAGGAACAACTTAAAAAGAGAATCCTAATGTCATTTCTTTATAATGTGTGTGTTCCTTATCTTATCCTAGTGTCTAAACTCTTCTCCATGGCTGGACCTCCAAATAATATTCCTTTACGTGCTGAGGGGTATCTAGAGAGTGGGATAGGTTTAATAACTACCCTAACACTAACACGTACCCTAACCCTAACGCCTACCCTAACACTAACTCGTACCCTAATCCTAAACATTACCCTAAACCGAGCCCTAACCATAACACTAACCCTAACCCTAACCCTAACCCATACCCTACGCCGTACCCGAAGCCCTCCCCGAACCCGTACCCTAAGCCGTACCCTAAGCCGTACCCTAAGCCTAACCCTAACCCTAGGCTACCCTTGACTGCTTCTGCCTCCAATAGATTTCCTAAGCACTAGTGTTTTAAGGAACAGCTTAAAAAGAGAATCCTAATGTGATTTCTTTATAATGGGTGTGTTCCTTATCTTATCCTAGTGTCTAAACTCTTCTCCATGGCTGAACCGCCAAATAATATTCCTTGACGTGCTAAGGTGTATCTAGAGAGTGGGATAGGTTTAATAACTACCCTAACCCTAACGCGTACCCTAACCCTAACCCCTACCCTAACCCTAACACGTACCCTAATCCTAACCCGTACCCTAAACCGAGCCCTAACCCTAACACTAACCCTAACCCTAACCCTAACCCATACCCTACGCCGTACCCGAAGCCCTCCCCGAACCCGTACCCTAAGCCGTACCCTAAGCCTAACCCTAAGCCTAACCCTAACCCTAGGCTACCCTTGACTGCTTCTGCCTCCAATAGATTTCCTAAGCACTAGTGTTTTAAGGAACAACTTAAAAAGAGAATCCTAATGTGATTTCTTTATAATGGGTGTGTTCCTTATCTTATCCTAGTGTCTAAACTCTTCTCCATGGCTGCACCTCCAAATAATATTCCTTTACGTGCTAAGGGGTATCTAGAGAGTGGGATAGGTTTAATAACTACCCTAACACTAACGCGTACCCTAACCCTAACCCCTACCCTAACCCTAACACGTACCCTAATCCTAACCAATACCCTAAACCGAGCCCTAACCCTAACACTAACCCTAACCCTAACCCTAACCCATACCCTACGCCGTACCCGAAGCCCTCCCCGAACCCGTACCCTAAGCCGTACCCTAAGCCGTACGCTAAGCCTAACCCGAACCCTAGGCTACCCTTGACTGCTTCTGCCTCCAATAGATTTCCTAAGCACTAGTGTTTTAAGGAACAGCTTAAAAAGAGAATCCTAATGTGATTTCTTTATAATGGGTGTGTTCCTTATCTTATCCTAGTGTCTAAACTCTTCTCCATGGCTGGACCCCGAAATAATATTCCTTTACGTGCTAAGGTGTATCTAGAGAGTGGGATAGGTTTACTAACTACCCTAACCCTAACGCGTACCCTAACCCTAACCCCTACCCTAACCCTAACACGTACCCTAATCCTAACCCGTACCCTAAACCGAACCCTAACCCTAACACTAACCCTAACACTAACCCTAAGCCATACCCTACGCCGTACCCGAATCCCTCCCCGAACCCGTACCCTAAACCGTACCCTAAGCCGTACCCTAAGCCTAACCCTAACCCTAGGCTACCCTTGGATGCTTCTGCCTCCAATAGATTTCCTAAGCACTAGTGTTTTAAGGAACAGCTTAAAAAGAGAATCCTAATGTGATTTGTTTATAATGGGTGTGTTCCTTATCTTATCCTAGTGTCTAAACTCTTCTCCATGGCTGGACCTCCAAATAATATTCCTTTACGTGCTAAGGGGTATCTAGAGCGTGGGTTAGGTTTAATAACTACCCTAACACTAACGCGTACCCTAACCCTAAACCCTACCCTATCGCTAACTCGTACCCTAATCCTAACCCGTACCCTAAACCGAGCCCTAACCCTAACACTAACCCTAACCCTAACCCTAACCCATACCCTACGCCGTACCCGAAGCCCTCCCCGAACCCGTACCCTAAGCCGTACCCTAAGCCGTACCCTAAGCCTAACCCTAACCCTAGGCTACCCTTGACTGCTTCTGCCTCCAATAGATTTCCTAAGCATTAGTGTTTTAAGGAACAGCTTAAAAAGAGAATCCTAATGTGATTTCTTTATAATGGGTGTGTTCCTTATCTTATCCTAGTGTCTAAACTCTTCTCCATGGCTGAACCGCCAAATAATATTCCTTGACGTGCTAAGGGGTATCTAGAGAGTGGGTTAGGTTTAATAACTACCCTAACACTAACGCGTACCCTAACCCTAAACCCTACCCTAACCCTAACACGTACCCTAATCCTAACCAATACCCTATACCGAGCCCTAACCCTAACACTAACCCTAACCCTAACCCTAACCCATACCCTACGCCGTACCAGAAGCCCTCCCCGAACCCGTACCCTAAGCCGTACCCTAAGCCGTACCCTAAGCCTAACCCTAACCCTAGGCTACCCTTGGATGCTTCTGCCTCCAATAGATTTCCTAAGCACTAGTGTTTTAAGGAACAGCTTAAAAAGAGAATCCTAATGTGATTTCTTTATAATGGGTTTGTTCCTTATCTTATCCTAGTGTCTAAACTCTTCTCCATGGCTGGACCTCCAAATAATATTCCTTTATGTGCTAAGGGGTATCTAGAGAATGGGATAGGTTTAATAACTACCCTAACACTAACGCGTACCCTAACCCTAACCCCTACCCTAACCATAACACGTACCTTAATCCTAACCAATACCCTAAACCGAGCCCTAACCCTAACACTAACCCTAACCCTAACCCTAACCCATACCCTACGCCGTACCCGAAGCCCTCCCCAAACCCGTACCCTAAGCCGTACCCTAAGCCGTACCCTAAGCCTAACCCTAACCCTAGGCTACCCTTGACTGCTTCTGCCTCCAATAGATTTCCTAAGCACTAGTGTTTTAAGGAACAGCTTAAAAAGAGAATCCTAATGTGATTTCTTTATAATGGGTGTGTTCCTTATCTTATCCTAGTGTCTAAACTCTTCTCCATGGCTGCACCTCCAAATAATATTCCTTTACGTGCTAAGGGGTATCTAGAGCGTGGGTTAGGTTTAATAACTACCCTAACACTAACGCGTACCCTAACCCTAAACCCTACCCTATCGCTAACTCGTACCCTAATCCTAACCCGTACCCTAAACCGAGCCCTAACCCTAACACTAACCCTAACCCTAACCCTAACCCATACCCTACGCCGTACCCGAAGCCCTCCCCGAACCCGTACCCTAAGCCGTACCCTAAGCCGTACCCTAAGCCTAACCCTAACCCTAGGCTACCCTTGACTGCTTCTGCCTCCAATAGATTTCCTAAGCATTAGTGTTTTAAGGAACAGCTTAAAAAGAGAATCCTAATGTGATTTCTTTATAATGGGTGTGTTCCTTATCTTATCCTAGTGTCTAAACTCTTCTCCATGGCTGAACCGCCAAATAATATTCCTTGACGTGCTAAGGTGTATCTAGAGAGTGGGATAGGTTTAATAACTACCGTAACCCTAACGCGTACCCTAACCCTAACCCCTACCCTAACCCTAACACGTACCCTAATCCTAACTCGTACCCTAAACCGAGCCCTAACCCTAACACTAACCCTAACCCTAACCCTAACCCATACCCTACGCCGTACCCGAAGCCCTCCCCGAACCCGTACCCTAAGCCGTACCCTAAGCCGTACCCTAAGCCTAACCCTAACCCTAGGCTACCCTTGACTGCTTCTGCCTCCAATAGATTTCCTAAGCATTAGTGTTTTAAGGAACAGCTTAAAAAGAGAATCCTAATGTGATTTCTTTATAATGGGTGTGTTCCTTATCTTATCCTAGTGTCTAAACTCTTCTCCATGGCTGAACCGCCAAATAATATTCCTTGACGTGCTAAGGTGTATCTAGAGAGTGGGATAGGTTTAATAACTACCGTAACCCTAACGCGTACCCTAACCCTAACCCCTACCCTAACCCTAACACGTACCCTAATCCTAACTCGTACCCTAAACCGAGCCCTAACCCTAACACTAACCCTAACCCTAACCCTAACCCATACCCTACGCCGTACCCGAAGCCCTCACCGAACCCGTACCCTAAGCCGTACCCTAAGCCTAACCCTAAGCCTAACCCTAACCCTAGGCTACCCTTGACTGCTTCTGCCTCCAATAGATTTCCTAAGCACTAGTGTTTTAAGGAACAACTTAAAAAGAGAATCCTAATGTGATTTCTTTATAATGGGTGTGTTCCTTATCTTATCCTAGTGTCTAAACTCTTCTCCATGGCTGCACCTCCAAATAATATTCCTTTACGTGCTAAGGGGTATCTAGAGAGTGGGATAGGTTTAATAACTACCCTAACACTAACGCGTACCCTAACCCTAACCCCTACCCTAACCCTAACACGTACCCTAATCCTAACCAATACCCTAAACCGAGCCCTAACCCTAACACTAACCCTAACCCTAACCCTAACCCATACCCTACGCCGTACCCGAAGCCCTCCCCGAACCCGTACCCTAAGCCGTACCCTAAGCCGTACGCTAAGCCTAACCCTAACCCTAGGCTACCCTTGACTGCTTCTGCCTCCAATAGATTTCCTAAGCACTAGTGTTTTAAGGAACAGCTTAAAAAGAGAATCTTAATGTGATTTCTTTATAATGGGTGTGTTCCTTATCTTATCCTAGTGTCTAAACTCTTCTCCATGGCTGGACCCCGAAATAATATTCCTTTACGTGCTAAGGTGTATCTAGAGAGTGGGATAGGTTTACTAACTACCCTAACCCTAACGCGTACCCTAACCCTAACCCCTACCCTAACCCTAACACGTACCCTAATCCTAACCCGTACCCTAAACCGAACCCTAACCCTAACACTAACCCTAACACTAACCCTAAGCCATACCCTACGCCGTAACCGAATCCCTCACCGAACCCGTACCCTAAGCCGTACGCTAAGCCTAACCCTAAGGCTAACCCTACCCCTAGGCTACCCTTGACTGCTTCTGCCTCCAATAGATTTCCTAAGCACTAGTGTTTTAAGGAACAACTTAAAAAGAGAATCCTAATGTCATTTCTTTATAATGGGTGTGTTCCTTATCTTATCCTAGTGTCTAAACTCTTCTCCATGGCTGGACCTCCAAATAATATTCCTTTACGTGCTGAGGGGTATCTAGAGAGTGGGATAGGTTTAATAACTACCTTAACACTAACACGTACCCTAACCCTAACCCCTACCCTAACACTAACTCGTACCCTAATCCTAAACAATACCCTAAACCGAGCCCTAACCCTAACACTAACCCTAACCCTAACCCTAACCCATACCCTACGCCGTACCCGAAGCCCTCCCCGAACCCGTACCCTAAGCCGTACCCTAAGCCGTACCCTAAGCCTAACCCTAACCCTAGGCTACCCTTGACTGCTTCTGCCTCCAATAGATTTCCTAAGCACTAGTGTTTTAAGGAACAGCTTAAAAAGAGAATCCTAATGTGATTTCTTTATAATGGGTGTGTTCCTTATCTTATCCTAGTGTCTAAACTCTTCTCCATGGCTGAACCGCCAAATAATATTCCTTGACGTGCTAAGGTGTATCTAGAGAGTGGGATAGGTTTAATAACTACCCTAACCCTAACGCGTACCCTAACCCTAACCCCTACCCTAACCCTAACACGTACCCTAATCCTAACCCGTACCCTAAACCGAGCCCTAACCCTAACACTAACCCTAACCCTAATCCTAACCCATACCCTACGCCGTACCCGAAGCCCTCACCGAACCCGTACCCTAAGCCGTACCCTAAGCCTAACCCTAAGCCTAACCCTAACCCTAGGCTACCCTTGACTGCTTCTGCCTCCAATAGATTTCCTAAGCACTAGTGTTTTAAGGAACAACTTAAAAAGAGAATCCTAATGTGATTTATTTATAATGGGTGTGTTCCTTATCTTATCCTAGTGTCTAAACTCTTCTCCATGGCTGCACCTCCAAATAATATTCCTTTACGTGCTAAGGGGTATCTAGAGAGTGGGATAGGTTTAATAACTACCCTAACACTAACGCGTACCCTAACCCTAACCCCTACCCTAACCCTAACACGTACCCTAATCCTAACCAATACCCTAAACCGAGCCCTAACCCTAACACTAACCCTAACCCTAACCCTAACCCATACCCTACGCCGTACCCGAAGCCCTCCCCGAACCCGTACCCTAAGCCGTACCCTAAGCCGTACCCTAAGCCTAACCCTAACCCTAGGCTACCCTTGACTGCTTCTGCCTCCAATAGATTTCCTAAGCACTAGTGTTTTAAGGAACAGCTTAAAATGAGAATCCTAATGTGATTTCTTTATAATGGGTGTGTTCCTTATCTTATCCTAGTGTCTAAACTCTTCTCCATGGTTGGACCCCGAAATAATATTCCTTTACGTGCTAAGGTGTATCTAGAGAGTGGGATAGGTTTACTAACTACCCTAACCCTAACGCGTACCCTAACCCTAACCCCTACCCTAACCCTAACACGTACCCTAATCCTAACCCGTACCCTAAACCGAACCCTAACCCTAACACTAACCCTAACACTAACCCTAAGCCATACCCTACGCCGTACCCGAATCCCTCACCGAACCCGTACCCTAAGCCGTACGCTAAGCCTAACCCTAAGCCTAACCCTACCCCTAGGCTACCCTTGACTGCTTCTGCCTCCAATAGATTTCCTAAGCACTAGTGTTTTAAGGAACAACTTAAAAAGAGAATCCTAATGTCATTTCTTTATAATGTGTGTGTTCCTTATCTTATCCTAGTGTCTAAACTCTTCTCCATGGCTGGACCTCCAAATAATATTCCTTTACGTGCTGAGGGGTATCTAGAGAGTGGGATAGGTTTAATAACTACCCTAACACTAACACGTACCCTAACCCTAACGCCTACCCTAACACTAACTCGTACCCTAATCCTAAACATTACCCTAAACCGAGCCCTAACCATAACACTAACCCTAACCCTAACCCTAACCCATACCCTACGCCGTACCCGAAGCCCTCCCCGAACCCGTACCCTAAGCCGTACCCTAAGCCGTACCCTAAGCCTAACCCTAACCCTAGGCTACCCTTGACTGCTTCTGCCTCCAATAGATTTCCTAAGCACTAGTGTTTTAAGGAACAGCTTAAAAAGAGAATCCTAATGTGATTTCTTTATAATGGGTGTGTTCCTTATCTTATCCTAGTGTCTAAACTCTTCTCCATGGCTGAACCGCCAAATAATATTCCTTGACGTGCTAAGGTGTATCTAGAGAGTGGGATAGGTTTAATAACTACCCTAACCCTAACGCGTACCCTAACCCTAACCCCTACCCTAACCCTAACACGTACCCTAATCCTAACCCGTACCCTAAACCGAGCCCTAACCCTAACACTAACCCTAACCCTAACCCTAACCCATACCCTACGCCGTACCCGAAGCCCTCCCCGAACCCGTACCCTAAGCCGTACCCTAAGCCTAACCCTAAGCCTAACCCTAACCCTAGGCTACCCTTGACTGCTTCTGCCTCCAATAGATTTCCTAAGCACTACTGTTTTAAGGAACAACTTAAAAAGAGAATCCTAATGTGATTTCTTTATAATGGGTGTGTTCCTTATCTTATCCTAGTGTCTAAACTCTTCTCCATGGCTGCACCTCCAAATAATATTCCTTTACGTGCTAAGGGGTATCTAGAGAGTGGGATAGGTTTAATAACTACCCTAACACTAACGCGTACCCTAACCCTAACCCCTACCCTAACCCTAACACGTACCCTAATCCTAACCAATACCCTAAACCGAGCCCTAACCCTAACACTAACCCTAACCCTAACCCTAACCCATACCCTACGCCGTACCCGAAGCCCTCCCCGAACCCGTACCCTAAGCCGTACCCTAAGCCGTACGCTAAGCCTAACCCGAACCCTAGGCTACCCTTGACTGCTTCTGCCTCCAATAGATTTCCTAAGCACTAGTGTTTTAAGGAACAGCTTAAAAAGAGAATCCTAATGTGATTTCTTTATAATGGGTGTGTTCCTTATCTTATCCTAGTGTCTAAACTCTTCTCCATGGCTGGACCCCGAAATAATATTCCTTTACGTGCTAAGGTGTATCTAGAGAGTGGGATAGGTTTACTAACTACCCTAACCCTAACGCGTACCCTAACCCTAACCCCTACCCTAACCCTAACACGTACCCTAATCCTAACCCGTACCCTAAACCGAACCCTAACCCTAACACTAACCCTAACACTAACCCTAAGCCATACCCTACGCCGTACCCGAATCCCTCCCCGAACCCGTACCCTAAACCGTACCCTAAGCCGTACCCTAAGCCTAACCCTAACCCTAGGCTACCCTTGGATGCTTCTGCCTCCAATAGATTTCCTAAGCACTAGTGTTTTAAGGAACAGCTTAAAAAGAGAATCCTAATGTGATTTGTTTATAATGGGTGTGTTCCTTATCTTATCCTAGTGTCTAAACTCTTCTCCATGGCTGGACCTCCAAATAATATTCCTTTACGTGCTAAGGGGTATCTAGAGCGTGGGTTAGGTTTAATAACTACCCTAACACTAACGCGTACCCTAACCCTAAACCCTACCCTATCGCTAACTCGTACCCTAATCCTAACCCGTACCCTAAACCGAGCCCTAACCCTAACACTAACCCTAACCCTAACCCTAACCCATACCCTACGCCGTACCCGAAGCCCTCCCCGAACCCGTACCCTAAGCCGTACCCTAAGCCGTACCCTAAGCCTAACCCTAACCCTAGGCTACCCTTGACTGCTTCTGCCTCCAATAGATTTCCTAAGCATTAGTGTTTTAAGGAACAGCTTAAAAAGAGAATCCTAATGTGATTTCTTTATAATGGGTGTGTTCCTTATCTTATCCTAGTGTCTAAACTCTTCTCCATGGCTGAACCGCCAAATAATATTCCTTGACGTGCTAAGGGGTATCTAGAGAGTGGGTTAGGTTTAATAACTACCCTAACACTAACGCGTACCCTAACCCTAAACCCTACCCTAACCCTAACACGTACCCTAATCCTAACCAATACCCTATACCGAGCCCTAACCCTAACACTAACCCTAACCCTAACCCTAACCCATACCCTACGCCGTACCAGAAGCCCTCCCCGAACCCGTACCCTAAGCCGTACCCTAAGCCGTACCCTAAGCCTAACCCTAACCCTAGGCTACCCTTGGATGCTTCTGCCTCCAATAGATTTCCTAAGCACTAGTGTTTTAAGGAACAGCTTAAAAAGAGAATCCTAATGTGATTTCTTTATAATGGGTTTGTTCCTTATCTTATCCTAGTGTCTAAACTCTTCTCCATGGCTGGACCTCCAAATAATATTCCTTTATGTGCTAAGGGGTATCTAGAGAATGGGATAGGTTTAATAACTACCCTAACACTAACGCGTACCCTAACCCTAACCCCTACCCTAACCATAACACGTACCTTAATCCTAACCAATACCCTAAACCGAGCCCTAACCCTAACACTAACCCTAACCCTAACCCTAACCCATACCCTACGCCGTACCCGAAGCCCTCCCCAAACCCGTACCCTAAGCCGTACCCTAAGCCGTACCCTAAGCCTAACCCTAACCCTAGGCTACCCTTGACTGCTTCTGCCTCCAATAGATTTCCTAAGCACTAGTGTTTTAAGGAACAGCTTAAAAAGAGAATCCTAATGTGATTTCTTTATAATGGGTGTGTTCCTTATCTTATCCTAGTGTCTAAACTCTTCTCCATGGCTGCACCTCCAAATAATATTCCTTTACGTGCTAAGGGGTATCTAGAGAGTGGGATACGTTTAATAACTACCCTAACACTAACGCGTACCCTAACCCTAACCCCTACCCTAACCCTAACACGTACCCTAATCCTAACCAATACCCTAAACCGAGCCCTAACCCTAACACTAACCCTAACCCTAACCCTAACCCATACCCTACGCCGTACCCGAAGCCCTCCCCGAACCCGTACCCTAAGCCGTACCCTAAGCCTAACCCTAACCCTAGGCTACCGTTGACTGCTTCTGCCTCCAATAGATTTCCTAAGCACTAGTGTTTTAAGGAACAGCTTAAAAAGAGAATCCTAATGTGATTTCTTTATAATGGGTGTGTTCCTTATCTTATCCTAGTGTCTAAACTCTTCTCCATGGCTGGACCCCGAAATAATATTCCTTTACGTGCTAAGGTGTATCTAGAGAGTGGGATAGGTTTACTAACTAACCTAACCCTAACGCGTACCCTAACCCTAACCCCTACCCTAACCCTAACACGTACCCTAATCCTAACCCGTACCCTAAACCGAACCCTAACCCTAACACTAACCCTAACACTAACCCTAAGCCATACCCTACGCCATACCCGAATCCCTCACCGAACCCGTACCCTAAGCCGTACGCTAAGCCTAACCCTAAGCCTAACCCTACCCCTAGGCTACCCTTGACTGCTTCTGCCTCCAATAGATTTCCTAAGCACTAGTGTTTTAAGGAACAACTTAAAAAGAGAATCCTAATGTCATTTCTTTATAATGTGTGTGTTCCTTATCTTATCCTAGTGTCTAAACTCTTCTCCATGGCTGGACCTCCAAATAATATTCCTTTACGTGCTGAGGGGTATCTAGAGAGTGGGATAGGTTTAATAACTACCCTAACACTAACACGTACCCTAACCCTAACGCCTACCCTAACACTAACTCGTACCCTAATCCTAAACAATACCCTAAACCGAGCCCTAACCATAACACTAACCCTAACCCTAACCCTAACCCATACCCTACGCCGTACCCGAAGCCCTCCCCGAACCCGTACCCTAAGCCGTACCCTAAGCCGTACCCTAAGCCTAACCCTAACCCTAGGCTACCCTTGACTGCTTCTGCCTCCAATAGATTTCCTAAGCACTAGTGTTTTAAGGAACAGCTTAAAAAGAGAATCCTAATGTGATTTCTTTATAATGGGTGTGTTCCTTATCTTATCCTAGTGTCTAAACTCTTCTCCATGGCTGAACCGCCAAATAATATTCCTTGACGTGCTAAGGTGTATCTAGAGAGTGGGATAGGTTTAATAACTAACCTAACCCTAACGCGTACCCTAACCCTAACCCCTACCCTAACCCTAACACGTACCCTAATCCTAACCCGTACCCTAAACCGAGCCCTAACCCTAACACTAACCCTAACACTAACCCTAAGCCATACCCTACGCCTTACCCGAATCCCTCCCCGAACCCGTACCCTAAACCGTACCCTAAGCCTAACCCTAAGCCTAACCCTAACCCTAGGCTACCCTTGACTGCTTCTGCCTCCAATAGATTTCCTAAGCACTAGTGTTTTAAGGAACAACTTAAAAAGAGAATCCTAATGTCATTTCTTTATAATGTGTGTGTTCCTTATCTTATCCTAGTGTCTAAACTCTTCTCCATGGCTGGACCTCCAAATAATATTCCTTTACGTGCTGAGGGGTATCTAGAGAGTGGGATAGGTTTAATAACTACCCTAACACTAACGCGTACCCTAACCCTAACCCCTACCCTAACACTAACTCGTACCCTAATCCTAAACAATACCCTAAACCGAGCCCTAACCCTAACACTAACCCTAACCCTAACCCTAACCCATACCCTACGCCGTACCAGAAGCCCTCCCCGAACCCGTACCCTAAGCCGTAGCCTAAGCCTAACCCTAAGCCTAACCCTAAACGTAGGCTACCCTTGAATGCTTCTGCCTCCAATAGATTTCCTAAGCAGTAGTGTTTTAAGGAACAGCTTAAAAAGAGAATCCTAATGTGATTTCTTTACAATGGGTGTGTTCCTTATCTTATCCTAGTGTCTAAACTCTTCTCCATGGCTGGACCTCAAAATAATATTCCTTTACGTGCTAAGGGATATCTAGAGACTGGGATAGGTTTAATAACTACCCTAACACTAACGCGTACCCTAACCCTAACCCCTACCCTAACACTAACACGTACCCTAATCCTAACCAATACCCTAAACCGAGCCCTAACCCTAACACTAACCCTAACCGTAACCCTAACCCATACCCTACGCCGTACCCGAAGCCCTCCCCGAACCGGTACCCTAAGCCGTACCCTAAGCCGTACCCTAAGCCTAACCCTAACCCTAGGCTACCCTTGACTGCTTCTGCCTCCAATAGATTTTCTAAGCACTAGTGTTTTAAGGAACAGCTTAAAAAGAGAATCCTAATGTGATTTCTTTATAATGGGTGTGTTCCTTATCTTATCCTAGTGTCTAAACTCTTCTCCATGGCTGAACCTCCAAATAATATTCCTTTACGTGCTAAGGGGTATCTAGAGAGTGGTTTAGGTTTAATAACTACCCTAACACTAACACGTACCCTAACCCTAACGCCTACCCTAACACTAACTCGTACCCTAATCCTAAACATTACCCTAAACCGAGCCCTAACCATAACACTAACCCTAACCCTAACCCTAACCCATACCCTACGCCGTACCCGAAGCCCTCCCCGAACCCGTACCCTAAGCCGTACCCTAAGCCGTACCCTAAGCCTAACCCTAACCCTAGGCTACCCTTGACTGCTTCTGCCTCCAATAGATTTCCTAAGCACTAGTGTTTTAAGGAACAGCTTAAAAAGAGAATCCTAATGTGATTTCTTTATAATGGGTGTGTTCCTTATCTTATCCTAGTGTCTAAACTCTTCTCCATGGCTGAACCGCCAAATAATATTCCTTGACGTGCTAAGGTGTATCTAGAGAGTGGGATAGGTTTAATAACTACCCTAACCCTAACGCGTACCCTAACCCTAACCCCTACCCTAACCCTAACACGTACCCTAATCCTAACCCGTACCCTAAACCGAGCCCTAACCCTAACACTAACCCTAACCCTAACCCTAACCCATAACCTACGCCGTACCCGAAGCCCTCCCCGAACCCGTACCCTAAGCCGTACCCTAAGCCTAACCCTAAGCCTAACCCTAACCCTAGGCTACCCTTGACTGCTTCTGCCTCCAATAGATTTCCTAAGCACTAGTGTTTTAAGGAACAACTTAAAAAGAGAATCCTAATGTGATTTCTTTATAATGGGTGTGTTCCTTATCTTATCCTAGTGTCTAAACTCTTCTCCATGCCTGCACCTCCAAATAATATTCCTTTACGTGCTAAGGGGTATCTAGAGAGTGGGATAGGTTTAATAACTACCCTAACACTAACGCGTACCCTAACCCTAACCCCTACCCTAACCCTAACACGTACCCTAATCCTAACCAATACCCTAAACCGAGCCCTAACCCTAACACTAACCCTAACCCTAACCCTAACCCATACCCTACGCCGTACCCGAAGCCCTCCCCGAACCCGTACCCTAAGCCGTACCCTAAGCCGTACGCTAAGCCTAACCCTAACCCTAGGCTACCCTTGACTGCTTCTGCCTCCAATAGATTTCCTAAGCACTAGTGTTTTAAGGAACAGCTTAAAAAGAGAATCCTAATGTGATTTCTTTATAATGGGTGTGTTCCTTATCTTATCCTAGTGTCTAAACTCTTCTCCATGGCTGCACCTCCAAATAATATTCCTTTACGTGCTAAGGGGTATCTAGAGAGTGGGATAGGTTTAATAACTACCCTAACACTAACGCGTACCCTAACCCTAACCCCTACCCTAACCCTAACACGTACCCTAATCCTAACCAATACCCTAAACCGAGCCCTAACCCTAACACTAACCCTAACCCTAACCCTAACCCATACCCTACGCCGTACCCGAAGCCCTCCCCGAACCCGTACCCTAAGCCGTACCCTAAGCCGTACCCTAAGCCTAACCCTAACCCTAGGCTACCCTTGACTGCTTCTGCCTCCAATAGATTTCCTAAGCACTAGTGTTTTAAGGAACAGCTTAAAAAGAGAATCCTAATGTGATTTCTTTATAATGGGTGTGTTCCTTATCTTATCCTAGTGTCTAAACTCTTCTCCATGGCTGAACCGCCAAATAATATTCCTTGACGTGCTAAGGTGTATCTAGAGAGTGGGATAGGTTTAATAACTAACCTAACCCTAACGCGTACCCTAACCCTAACCCCTACCCTAACCCTAACACGTACCCTAATCCTAACCCGTACCCTAAACCGAGCCCTAACCCTAACACTAACCCTAACACTAACCCTAAGCCATACCCTACGCCTTACCCGAATCCCTCCCCGAACCCGTACCCTAAACCGTACCCTAAGCCTAACCCTAAGCCTAACCCTAACCCTAGGCTACCCTTGACTGCTTCTGCCTCCAATAGATTTCCTAAGCACTAGTGTTTTAAGGAACAACTTAAAAAGAGAATCCTAATGTCATTTCTTTATAATGTGTGTGTTCCTTATCTTATCCTAGTGTCTAAACTCTTCTCCATGGCTGGACCTCCAAATAATATTCCTTTACGTGCTGAGGGGTATCTAGAGAGTGGGATAGGTTTAATAACTACCCTAACACTAACGCGTACCCTAACCCTAACCCCTACCCTAACACTAACTCGTACCCTAATCCTAAACAATACCCTAAACCGAGCCCTAACTCTAACACTAACCCTAACCCTAACCCTAACCCATACCCTACGCCGTACCAGAAGCCCTCCCCGAACCCGTACCCTAAGCCGTACCCTAAGCCTAACCCTAAGCCTAACCCTAAACGTAGGCTACCCTTGAATGCTTCTGCCTCCAATAGATTTCCTAAGCAGTAGTGTTTTAAGGAACAGCTTAAAAAGAGAATCCTAATGTGATTTCTTTACAATGGGTGTGTTCCTTATCTTATCCTAGTGTCTAAACTCTTCTCCATGGCTGGACCTCAAAATAATATTCCTTTACGTGCTAAGGGGTATCTAGAGACTGGGATAGGTTTAATAACTACCCTAACACTAACGCGTACCCTAACCCTAACCCCTACCCTAACCCTAACACGTACCCTAATCCTAACCAATACCCTAAACCGAGCCCTAACCCTAACACTAACCCTAACCGTAACCCTAACCCATACCCTACGCCGTACCCGAAGCCCTCCCCGAACCGGTACCCTAAGCCGTACCCTAAGCCGTACCCTAAGCCTAACCCTAACCCTAGGCTACCCTTGACTGCTTCTGCCTCCAATAGATTTTCTAAGCACTAGTGTTTTAAGGAACAGCTTAAAAAGAGAATCCTAATGTGATTTCTTTATAATGGGTGTGTTCCTTATCTTATCCTAGTGTCTAAACTCTTCTCCATGGCTGAACCTCCAAATAATATTCCTTTACGTGCTAAGGGGTATCTAGAGAGTGGTTTAGGTTTAATAACTACCCTAACACTAACGCGTACCCTAACCCTAAACCCTACCCTAACCCTAACACGTACCCTAATCCTAACCAATACCCTATACCGAGCCCTAACCCTAACACTAACCCTAACCCTAACCCTAACCCATACCCTACGCCGTACCAGAAGCCCTCCCCGAACCCGTACCCTAAGCCGTACCCTAAGCCGTACCCTAAGCCTAACCCTAACCCTAGGCTACCCTTGGATGCTTCTGCCTCCAATAGATTTCCTAAGCACTAGTGTTTTAAGGAACAGCTTAAAAAGAGAATCCTAATGTGATTTGTTTATAATGGGTTTGTTCCTTATCTTATCCTAGTGTCTAAACTCTTCTCCATGGCTGGACCTCCAAATAATATTCCTTTATGTGCTAAGGGGTATCTAGAGAATGGGATAGGTTTAATAAGTACCCTAACACTAACGCGTACCCTAACCCTAACCCCTACCCTATCCATAACACGTACCTTAATCCTAACCAATACCCTAAACCGAGCCCTAACCCTAACACTAAACCTAACCCTAACCCTAACCCATACCCTACGCCGTACCCGAAGCCCTCCCCAAACCCGTACCCTAAGCCGTACCCTAAGCCGTACCCTAAGCCTAACCCTAACCCTAGGCTACCCTTGACTGCTTCTGCCTCCAATAGATTTCCTAAGCACTAGTGTTTTAAGGAACAGCTTAAAAAGAGAATCCTAATGTGATTTCTTTATAATGGGTGTGTTCCTTATCTTATCCTAGTGTCTAAACTCTTCTCCATGGCTGGACCTCCAAATAATATTCCTTTACGTGCTAAGGGGTATCTAGAGACTGGGATAGGTTTAATAACTACCCTAACACTAACGCGTACCCTAACCCTAACCCCTACCCTAACCCTAACACGTACCCTAATCCTAACCAATACCCTAAACCGAGCCCTAACCCTAACACTAACCCTAACCCTAACCCTAACCCATACCCTACGCCGTACCCGAAGCCCTCCCCGAACAGGTACCCTAAGCCGTACCCTAAGCCGTACCCTAAGCCTAACCCTAACCCTAGGCTACCCTTGACTGCTTCTGCCTCCAATAGATTTTCTAAGCACTAGTGTTTTAAGGAACAGCTTAAAAAGAGAATCCTAATGTGATTTCTTTATAATGGGTGTGTTCCTTATCTTATCCTAGTGTCTAAACTCTTCTCCATGGCTGGACCTCCAAATAATATTCCTTTACGTGCTAAGGGGTATCTAGAGAGTGGGTTAGGTTTAATAACTACCCTAACACTAACGCGTACCCTAACCCTAAACCCTACCCTAACCCTAACACGTACCCTAATCCTAACCCGTACCCTAAACCGAGCCCTAACCCTAACACTAACCCTAACCCTAACCCTAACCCATACCCTACGCCGTACCCGAAGCCCTCACCGAACCCGTACCCTAAGCCGTACCCTAACCCTAACCCTAAGCCTAACCCTAACCCTAGGCTACCCTTGACTGCTTCTGCCTCCAATAGATTTCCTAAGCACTAGTGTTTTAAGGAACAGCTTAAAAAGAGAATCCTAATGTGATTTCTTTATAATGGGTGTGTTCCTTATCTTATCCTAGTGTCTAAACTCTTCTCCATGGCTGGACCCCGAAATAATATTCCTTTACGTGCTAAGGTGTATCTAGAGAGTGGGATAGGTTTACTAACTACCCTAACCCTAACGCGTACCCTAACCCTAACCCCTACCCTAACCCTAACACGTACCCTAATCCTATCCCGTACCCTAAACCGAGCCCTAACCCTAACACTAACCCTAACCCTAACCCTAACCCATACCCTACGCCGTACCCGAAGCCCTCACCGAACCCGTACCCTAAGCCGTACCCTAAGCCTAACCCTAAGCCTAACCCTAACCCTAGGCTACCCTTGACTGCTTCTGCCTCCAATAGATTTCCTAAGCACTAGTGTTTTAAGGAACAACTTAAAAAGAGAATCCTAATGTGATTTCTTTATGATGGGTGTGTTCCTTATCTTATCCTAGTGTCTAAACTCTTCTCCATGGCTGCACCTCCAAATAATATTCCTTTACGTGCTAAGGGGTATCTAGAGAGTGGGATAGGTTTAATAACTACCCTAACACTAACGCGTACCCTAACCCTAACCCCTACCCTAACCCTAACACGTACCCTAATCCTAACCCGTACCCTAAACCGAGCCCTAACCCTAACACTAACCCTAACCCTAACCCTAACCCATACCCTACGCCGTACCCGAAGCCCTCACCGAACCCGTACCCTAAGCCGTACCCTAAGCCTAACCCTAAGCCTAACCCTAACCCTAGGCTACCCTTGACTGCTTCTGCCTCCAATAGATTTCCTAAGCACTAGTGTTTTAAGGAACAGCTTAAAAAGAGAATCCTAATGTGATTTCTTTATAATGGGTGTGTTCCTTATCTTATCCTAGTGTCTAAACTCTTCTCCATGGCTGGACCCCGAAATAATATTCCTTTACGTGCTAAGGTGTATCTAGAGAGTGGGATAGGTTTACTAACTACCCTAACCCTAACGCGTACCCTAACCCTAACCCCTACCCTAACCCTAACACGTACCCTAATCCTAACCCGTACCCTAAACCGAACCCTAACCCTAACACTAACCCTAACACTAACCCTAAGCCATACCCTACGCCGTACCCGAATCCCTCACCGAACCCGTACCCTAAGCTGTACCCTAAGCCTAACCCTAAGCCTAACCCTAACCCTAGGCTACCCTTGACTGCTTCTGCCTCCAATAGATTTCCTAAGCACTAGTGTTTTAAGGAACAACTTAAAAAGAGAATCCTAATGTGATTTCTTTATAATGGGTGTGTTCCTTATCTTATCCTAGTGTCTAAACTCTTCTCCATGGCTGCACCTCCAAATAATATTCCTTTACGTGCTAAGGGGTATCTAGAGAGTGGGATAGGTTTAATAACTACCCTAACACTAACGCGTACCCTAACCCTAACCCCTACCCTAACCCTAACACGTACCCTAATCCTAATCAATACCCTAAACCGAGCCCTAACCCTAACACTAACCCTAACCCTAACCCTAACCCATACCCTACGCCGTACCCGAAGCCCTCACCGAACCCGTACCCTAAGCCTAACCCTAAGCCTAACCCTACCCCTAGGCTACCCTTGACTGCTTTTGCCTCCAATAGATTTCCTAAGCACTAGTGTTTTAAGGAACAACTTAAAAAGAGAATCCTAATGTCATTTCTTTATAATGTGTGTGTTCCTTATCTTATCCTAGTGTCTAAACTCTTCTCCATGGCTGGACCTCCAAATAATATTCCTTTACGTGCTGAGGGGTATCTAGAGAGTGGGATAGGTTTAATAACTACCCTAACACTAACACGTACCCTAACCCTAACGCCTACCCTAACACTAACTCGTACCCTAATCCTAAACAATACCCTAAACCGAGCCCTAACCATAACACTAACCCTAACCCTAACCCTAACCCATACCCTACGCCGTACCCGAAGCCCTCCCCGAACCCGTACCCTAAGCCGTACCCTAAGCCGTACCCTAAGCCTAACCCTAACCCTAGGCTACCCTTGACTGCTTCTGCCTCCAATAGATTTCCTAAGCACTAGTGTTTTAAGGAACAGCTTAAAAAGAGAATCCTAATGTGATTTCTTTATAATGGGTGTGTTCCTTATCTTATCCTAGTGTCTAAACTCTTCTCCATGGCTGAACCGCCAAATAATATTCCTTGACGTGCTAAGGTGTATCTAGAGAGTGGGATAGGTTTAATAACTACCCTAACCCTAACGCGTACCCTAACCCTAACCCCTACCCTAACCCTAACACGTACCCTAATCCTAACCCGTACCCTAAACCGAGCCCTAACCCTAACACTAACCCTAACCCTAACCCTAACCCATACCCTACGCCGTACCCGAAGCCCTCACCGAACCCGTACCCTAAGCCGTACCCTAAGCCTAACCCTAAGCCTAACCCTAACCCTAGGCTACCCTTGACTGCTTCTGCCTCCAATAGATTTCCTAAGCACTAGTGTTTTAAGGAACAACTTAAAAAGAGAATCCTAATGTGATTTCTTTATAATGGGTGTGTTCCTTATCTTATCCTAGTGTCTAAACTCTTCTCCATGGCTGCACCTCCAAATAATATTCCTTTACGTGCTAAGGGGTATCTAGAGAGTGGGATGGGTTTAATAACTACCCTAACACTAACGCGTACCCTAACCCTAACCCCTACCCTAACCCTAACACGTACCCTAATCCTAACCAATACCCTAAACCGAGCCCTAACCCTAACACTAACCCTAACCCTAACCCTAACCCATACCCTACGCCGTACCCGAAGCCCTCCCCGAACCCGTACCCTAAGCCCTACCCTAAGCCGTACGCTAAGCCTAACCCTAACCCTAGGCTACCCTTGACTGCTTCTGCCTCCAATAGATTTCCTAAGCACTAGTGTTTTAAGGAACAGCTTAAAAAGAGAATCCTAATGTGATTTCTTTATAATGGGTGTGTTCCTTATCTTATCCTAGTGTCTAAACTCTTCTCCATGGCTGGACCCCGAAATAATATTCCTTTACGTGCTAAGGTGTATCTAGAGAGTGGGATAGGTTTACTAACTACCCTAACCCTAACGCGTACCCTAACCCTAACCCCTACCCTAACCCTAACACGTACCCTAATCCTAACCCGTACCCTAAACCGAACCCTAACCCTAACACTAACCCTAACACTAACCCTAAGCCATACCCTACGCCGTACCCGAATCCCTCCCCGAACCCGTACCCTAAACCGTACCCTAAGCCGTACCCTAAGCCTAACCCTAACCCTAGGCTACCCTTGGATGCTTCTGCCTCCAATAGATTTCCTAAGCACTAGTGTTTTAAGGAACAGCTTAAAAAGAGAATCCTAATGTGATTTCTTTATAATGGGTGTGTTCCTTATCTTATCCTAGTGTCTAAACTCTTCTCCATGGCTGCACCTCCAAATAATATTCCTTTACGTGCTAAGGGGTATCTAGAGAGTGGGATAGGTTTAATAACTACCCTAACACTAACGCGTACCCTAACCCTAACCCCTACCCTAACCCTAACACGTACCCTAATCCTAACCAATACCCTAAACCGAGCCCTAACCCTAACACTAACCCTAACCCTAACCCTAACCCATACCCTACGCCGTACCCGAAGCCCTCCCCGAACCCGTACCCTAAGCCGTACCCTAAGCCGTACGCTAAGCCTAACCCTAACCCTAGGCTACCCTTGACTGCTTCTGCCTCCAATAGATTTCCTAAGCACTAGTGTTTTAAGGAACAGCTTAAAAAGAGAATCCTAATGTGATTTCTTTATAATGGGTGTGTTCCTTATCTTATCCTAGTGTCTAAACTCTTCTCCATGGCTGGACCCCGAAATAATATTCCTTTACGTGCTAAGGTGTATCTAGAGAGTGGGATAGGTTTACTAACTACCCTAACCCTAACGCGTACCCTAACCCTAACCCCTACCCTAACCCTAACACGTACCCTAATCCTAACCCGTACCCTAAACCGAACCCTAACCCTAACACTAACCCTAACACTAACCCTAAGCCATACCCTACGCCGTACCCGAATCCCTCCCCGAACCCGTACCCTAAACCTTACCCTAAGCCGTACCCTAAGCCTAACCCTAACCCTAGGCTACCCTTGGATGCTTCTGCCTCCAATAGATTTCCTAAGCACTAGTGTTTTAAGGAACAGCTTAAAAAGAGAATCCTAATGTGATTTCTTTATAATGGGTTTGTTCCTTATCTTATCCTAGTGTCTAAACTCTTCTCCATGGCTGGACCTCCAAATAATATTCCTTTATGTGCTAAGGGGTATCTAGAGAATGGGATAGGTTTAATAACTACCCTAACACTAACGCGTACCCTAACCCTAACCCCTACCCTAACCATAACACGTACCTTAATCCTAACCAATACCCTAAACCGAGCCCTAACCCTAACACTAAACCTAACCCTAACCCTAATCCATACCCTACGCCGTACCCGAAGCCCTCCCCAAACCCGTACCCTAAGCCGTACCCTAAGCCGTACCCTAAGCCTAACCCTAACCCTAGGCTACCCTTGACTGCTTCTGCCTCCAATAGATTTCCTAAGCACTAGTGTTTTAAGGAACAGCTTAAAAAGGGAATCCTAATGTGATTTCTTTATAATGGGTGTGTTCCTTATCTTATCCTAGTGTCTAAACTCTTCTCCATGGCTGGACCTCCAAATAATATTCCTTTACGTGCTAAGGGGTATCTAGAGACTGGGATAGGTTTAATAACTACCCTAACACTAACGCGTACCCTAACCCTAACCCCTACCCTAACACTAACACGTACCCTAATCCTAACCAATACCCTAAACCGAGCCCTAACCCTAACACTAACCCTAACCCTAACCCTAACCCATACCCTACGCCGTACCCGAAGCCCTCCCCGAACCGGTACCCTAAGCCGTACCCTAAGCCGTACCCTAAGCCTAACCCTAACCCTAGGCTACCCTTGACTGCTTCTGCCTCCAATAGATTTTCTAAGCACTAGTGTTTTAAGGAACAGCTTAAAAAGAGAATCCTAATGTGATTTCTTTATAATGGGTGTGTTCCTTATCTTATCCTAGTGTCTAAACTCTTCTCCATGGCTGGACCTCCAAATAATATTCCTTTACGTGCTAAGGGGTATCTAGAGAGTGGGTTAGGTTTAATAACTACCCTAACACTAACGCGTACCCTAACCCTAAACCCTACCCTAACCCTAACTCGTACCCTAATCCTAACCAATACCCTATACCGAGCCCTAACCCTAACACTAACCCTAACCCTAACCCTAACCCATACCCTACGCCGTACCAGAAGCCCTCCACGAACCCGTACCCTAAGCCGTACCCTAAGCCTAACCCTAAGCCTAACCCTAACCCTAGGCTACCCTTGACTGCTTCTGCCTCCAATAGATTTCCTAAGCACTAGTGTTTTAAGGAACAGCTTAAAAAGAGAATCCTAATGTGATTTCTTTATAATGGGTGTGTTCCTTATCTTATCCTAGTGTCTAAACTCTTCTCCATGGCTGGACCTTCAAATAATATTCCTTTACGTGCTAAGGGGTATCTAGAGCGTGGGTTAGGTTTAATAACTACCCTAACACTAACGTGTACCCTAACCCTAAACCCTACCCTATCGCTAACTCGTACCCTAATCCTAACCCGTACCCTAAACCGAGCCCTAACCCTAACCCTAACCCTAACCCATACCCTACGTCGTACCCGAAGCCCTCCCCGAACCCGTACCCTAAGCCGTACCCTAAGCCGTACCCTAAGCCTAACCCTAACCCTAGGCTACCCTTGACTGCTTCTGCCTCCAATAGATTTCCTAAGCACTAGTGTTTTAAGGAACAGCTTAAAAAGAGAATCCTAATGTGATTTCTTTATAATGGGTGTGTTCCTTATCTTATCCTAGTGTCTAAACTCTTCTCCATGGCTGAACCGCCAAATAATATTCCTTGACGTGCTAAGGGGTATCTAGAGAGTGGGTTAGGTTTAATAACTACCCTAACACTAACGCGTACCCTAACCCTAAACCCTACCCTAACCCTAACACGTACCCTAATCCTAACCAATACCCTATACCGAGCCCTAACCCTAACACTAACCCTAACACTAACCCTAACCCATACCCTACGCCGTACCAGAAGCCCTCCCCGAACCCGTACCCTAAGCCGTACCCTAAGCCGTACCCTAAGCCTAACCCTAACCCTAGGCTACCCTTGGATGCTTCTGCCTCCAATAGATTTCCTAAGCACTAGTGTTTTAAGGAACAGCTTAAAAAGAGAATCCTAATGTGATTTCTTTATAATGGGTTTGTTCCTTATCTTATCCTAGTGTCTAAACTCTTCTCCATGGCTGGACCTCCAAATAATATTCCTTTATGTGCTAAGGGGTATCTAGAGAATGGGATAGGTTTAATAACTACCCTAACACTAACGCGTACCCTAACCCTAACCCCTACCCTAACCATAACACGTACCTTAATCCTAACCAATACCCTAAACCGAGCCCTAACCCTAACACTAACCCTAACCCTAACCCTAACCCATACCCTACGCCGTACCCGAAGCCCTCCCCAAACCCGTACCCTAAGCCGTACCCTAAGCCGTACCCTAAGCCTAACCCTAACCCTAGGCTACCCTTGACTGCTTCTGCCTCCAATAGATTTCCTAAGCACTAGTGTTTTAAGGAACAGCTTAAAAAGAGAATCCTAATGTGATTTCTTTATAATGGGTGTGTTCCTTATCTTATCCTAGTGTCTAAACTCTTCTCCATGGCTGCACCTCCAAATAATATTCCTTTACGTGCTAAGGGGTATCTAGAGAGTGGGATAGGTTTAATAACTACCCTAACACTAACGCGTACCCTAAACCTAACCCCTACCCTAACCCTAACACGTACCCTAATCCTAACCAATACCCTAAACCGAGCCCTAACCCTAACACTAACCCTAACCCTAACCCTAACCCATACCCTACGCCGTACCCGAAGCCCTCCCCGAACCCGTACCCTAAGCCGTACCCTAAGCCTAACCCTAACCCTAGGCTACCGTTGACTGCTTCTGCCTCCAATAGATTTCCTAAGCACTAGTGTTTTAAGGAACAGCTTAAAAAGAGAATCCTAATGTGATTTCTTTATAATGGGTGTGTTCCTTATCTTATCCTAGTGTCTAAACTCTTCTCCATGGCTGGACCCCGAAATAATATTCCTTTACGTGCTAAGGTGTATCTAGAGAGTGGGATAGGTTTAATAACTACCCTAACCCTAACGCGTACCCTAACCCTAACCCCTACCCTAACCCTAACACGTACCCTAATCCTAACTCGTACCCTAAACCGAGCCCTAACCCTAACACTAACCCTAACCCTAATCCTAACCCATACCCTACGCCGTACCCGAAGCCCTCACCGAACCCGTACCCTAAGCCGTACCCTAAGCCTAACCCTAAGCCTAACCCTAACCCTAGGCTACCCTTGACTGCTTCTGCCTCCAATAGATTTCCTAAGCACTAGTGTTTTAAGGAACAACTTAAAAAGAGAATCCTAATGTGATTTCTTTATAATGGGTGTGTTCCTTATCTTATCCTAGTGTCTAAACTCTTCTCCATGGCTGCACCTCCAAATAATATTCCTTTACGTGCTAAGGGGTATCTAGAGAGTGGGATAGGTTTAATAACTACCCTAACACTAACGCGTACCCTAACCCTAACCCCTACCCTAACCCTAACACGTACCCTAATCCTAACCAATTTCCTAAACCGAGCCCTAACCCTAACACTAACCCTAACCCTAACCCTAACCCATACCCTACGCCGTACCCGAAGCCCTCCCCGAACCCGTACCCTAAGCCCTACCCTAAGCCGTACGCTAAGCCTAACCCTAACCCTAGGCTACCCTTGACTGCTTCTGCCTCCAATAGATTTCCTAAGCACTAGTGTTTTAAGGAACAGCTTAAAAAGAGAATCCTAATGTGATTTCTTTAT
The DNA here is from genome assembly GCF_965194825.1 of Balaenoptera physalus. Classification (NCBI taxonomy): domain Eukaryota; kingdom Metazoa; phylum Chordata; class Mammalia; order Artiodactyla; family Balaenopteridae; genus Balaenoptera; species Balaenoptera physalus. Next base: position 23,551 of record NW_028124990.1, on the reverse strand, counting down.
AATGGGTGTGTTCCTTATCTTATCCTAGTGTCTAAACTCTTCTCCATGGCTGGACCCCGAAATAATATTCCTTTACGTGCTAAGGTGTATCTAGAGAGTGGGATAGGTTTACTAACTACCCTAACCCTAACGCGTACCCTAACCCTAACCCCTACCCTAACCCTAACACGTACCCTAATCCTAACCCGTACCCTAAACCGAACCCTAACCCTAACACTAACCCTAACACTAACCCTAAGCCATACCCTACGCCGTACCCGAATCCCTCCCCGAACCCGTACCCTAAACCGTACCCTAAGCCGTACCCTAAGCCTAACCCTAACCCTAGGCTACCCTTGGATGCTTCTGCCTCCAATAGATTTCCTAAGCACTAGTGTTTTAAGGAACAGCTTAAAAAGAGAATCCTAATGTGATTTGTTTATAATGGGTTTGTTCCTTATCTTATCCTAGTGTCTAAACTCTTCTCCATGGCTGGACCTCCAAATAATATTCCTTTATGTGCTAAGGGGTATCTAGAGAATGGGATAGGTTTAATAACTACCCTAACACTAACGCGTACCCTAACCCTAACCCCTACCCTAACCATAACACGTACCTTAATCCTAACCAATACCCTAAACCGAGCCCTAACCCTAACACTAAACCTAACCCTAACCCTAACCCATACCCTAGGCCGTACCCGAAGCCCTCCCCAAACCCGTACCCTAAGCCGTACCCTAAGCCGTACCCTAAGCCTAACCCTAACCCTAGGCTACCCTTGACTGCTTCTGCCTCCAATAGATTTCCTAAGCACTAGTGTTTTAAGGAACAGCTTAAAAAGGGAATCCTAATGTGATTTCTTTATAATGGGTGTGTTCCTTATCTTATCCTAGTGTCTAAACTCTTCTCCATGGCTGGACCTCCAAATAATATTCCTTTACGTGCTAAGGGGTATCTAGAGACTGGGATAGGTTTAATAACTACCCTAACACTAACGCGTACCCTAACCCTAACCCCTACCCTAACACTAACACGTACCCTAATCCTAACCAATACCCTAAACCGAGCCCTAACCCTAACACTAACCCTAACCCTAACCCTAACCCATACCCTACGCCGTACCCGAAGCCCTCCCCGAACCGGTACCCTAAGCCGTACCCTAAGCCGTACCCTAAGCCTAACCCTAACCCTAGGCTACCCTTGACTGCTTCTGCCTCCAATAGATTTTCTAAGCACTAGTGTTTTAAGGAACAGCTTAAAAAGAGAATCCTAATGTGATTTCTTTATAATGGGTGTGTTCCTTATCTTATCCTAGTGTCTAAACTCTTCTCCATGGCTGGACCTCCAAATAATATTCCTTTACGTGCTAAGGGGTATCTAGAGAGTGGGTTAGGTTTAATAACTACCCTAACACTAACGCGTACCCTAACCCTAAACCCTACCCTAACCCTAACACGTACCCTAATCCTAACCAATACCCTATACCGAGCCCTAACCCTAACACTAACCCTAACCCTAACCCTAACCCATACCCTACGCCGTACCAGAAGCCCTCCACGAACCCGTACCCTAAGCCGTACCCTAAGCCTAACCCTAAGCCTAACCCTAACCCTAGGCTACCCTTGACTGCTTCTGCCTCCAATAGATTTCCTAAGCACTAGTGTTTTAAGGAACAGCTTAAAAAGAGAATCCTAATGTGATTTCTTTATAATGGGTGTGTTCCTTATCTTATCCTAGTGTCTAAACTCTTCTCCATGGCTGGACCTTCAAATAATATTCCTTTACGTGCTAAGGGGTATCTAGAGCGTGGGTTAGGTTTAATAACTACCCTAACACTAACGTGTACCCTAACCCTAAACCCTACCCTATCGCTAACTCGTACCCTAATCCTAACCCGTACCCTAAACCGAGCCCTAACCCTAACCCTAACCCTAACCCATACCCTACGTCGTACCCGAAGCCCTCCCCGAACCCGTACCCTAAGCCGTACCCTAAGCCGTACCCTAAGCCTAACCCTAACCCTAGGCTACCCTTGACTGCTTCTGCCTCCAATAGATTTCCTAAGCACTAGTGTTTTAAGGAACAGCTTAAAAAGAGAATCCTAATGTGATTTCTTTATAATGGGTGTGTTCCTTATCTTATCCTAGTGTCTAAACTCTTCTCCATGGCTGAACCGCCAAATAATATTCCTTGACGTGCTAAGGGGTATCTAGAGAGTGGGTTAGGTTTAATAACTACCCTAACACTAACGCGTACCCTAACCCTAAACCCTACCCTAACCCTAACACGTACCCTAATCCTAACCAATACCCTATACCGAGCCCTAACCCTAACACTAACCCTAACACTAACCCTAACCCATACCCTACGCCGTACCAGAAGCCCTCCCCGAACCCGTACCCTAAGCCGTACCCTAAGCCGTACCCTAAGCCTAACCCTAACCCTAGGCTACCCTTGGATGCTTCTGCCTCCAATAGATTTCCTAAGCACTAGTGTTTTAAGGAACAGCTTAAAAAGAGAATCCTAATGTGATTTCTTTATAATGGGTTTGTTCCTTATCTTATCCTAGTGTCTAAACTCTTCTCCATGGCTGGACCTCCAAATAATATTCCTTTATGTGCTAAGGGGTATCTAGAGAATGGGATAGGTTTAATAACTACCCTAACACTAACGCGTACCCTAACCCTAACCCCTACCCTAACCATAACACGTACCTTAATCCTAACCAATACCCTAAACCGAGCCCTAACCCTAACACTAACCCTAACCCTAACCCTAACCCATACCCTACGCCGTACCCGAAGCCCTCCCCAAACCCGTACCCTAAGCCGTACCCTAAGCCGTACCCTAAGCCTAACCCTAACCCTAGGCTACCCTTGACTGCTTCTGCCTCCAATAGATTTCCTAAGCACTAGTGTTTTAAGGAACAGCTTAAAAAGAGAATCCTAATGTGATTTCTTTATAATGGGTGTGTTCCTTATCTTATCCTAGTGTCTAAACTCTTCTCCATGGCTGCACCTCCAAATAATATTCCTTTACGTGCTAAGGGGTATCTAGAGAGTGGGATAGGTTTAATAACTACCCTAACACTAACGCGTACCCTAACCCTAACCCCTACCCTAACCCTAACACGTACCCTAATCCTAACCAATACCCTAAACCGAGCCCTAACCCTAACACTAACCCTAACCCTAACCCTAACCCATACCCTACGCCGTACCCGAAGCCCTCCCCGAACCCGTACCCTAAGCCGTACCCTAAGCCTAACCCTAACCCTAGGCTACCGTTGACTGCTTCTGCCTCCAATAGATTTCCTAAGCACTAGTGTTTTAAGGAACAGCTTAAAAAGAGAATCCTAATGTGATTTCTTTATAATGGGTGTGTTCCTTATCTTATCCTAGTGTCTAAACTCTTCTCCATGGCTGGACCCCGAAATAATATTCCTTTACGTGCTAAGGTGTATCTAGAGAGTGGGATAGGTTTACTAACTACCCTAACCCTAACGCGTACCCTAACCCTAACCCCTACCCTAACCCTAACACGTACCCTAATCCTAACCCGTACCCTAAACCGAACCCTAACCCTAACACTAACCCTAACACTAACCCTAAGCCATACCCTACGCCATACCCGAATCCCTCACCGAACCCGTACCCTAAGCCGTACGCTAAGCCTAACCCTAAGCCTAACCCTACCCCTAGGCTACCCTTGACTGCTTCTGCCTCCAATAGATTTCCTAAGCACTAGTGTTTTAAGGAACAACTTAAAAAGAGAATCCTAATGTCATTTCTTTATAATGTGTGTGTTCCTTATCTTATCCTAGTGTCTAAACTCTTCTCCATGGCTGGACCTCCAAATAATATTCCTTTACGTGCTGAGGGGTATCTAGAGAGTGGGATAGGTTTAATAACTAACCTAACACTAACACGTACCCTAACCCTAACGCCTACCCTAACACTAACTCGTACCCTAATCCTAAACAATACCCTAAACCGAGCCCTAACCATAACACTAACCCTAACCCTAACCCTAACCCATACCCTACGCCGTACCCGAAGCCCTCCCCGAACCCGTACCCTAAGCCGTACCCTAAGCCGTACCCTAAGCCTAACCCTAACCCTAGGCTACCCTTGACTGCTTCTGCCTCCAATAGATTTCCTAAGCACTAGTGTTTTAAGGAACAGCTTAAAAAGAGAATCCTAATGTGATTTCTTTATAATGGGTGTGTTCCTTATCTTATCCTAGTGTCTAAACTCTTCTCCATGGCTGGACCTCCAAATAATATTCCTTTACGTGCTAAGGGGTATCTAGAGACTGGGATAGGTTTAATAACTACCCTAACACTAACGCGTACCCTAACCCTAACCCCTACCCTAACCCTAACACGTACCCTAATCCTAACCAATACCCTAAACCGAGCCCTAACCCTAACACTAACCCTAACCCTAACCCTAACCCATACCCTACGCCGTACCCGAAGCCCTCCCCGAACCGGTACCCTAAGCCGTACCCTAAGCCGTACCCTAAGCCTAACCCTAACCCTAGGCTACCCTTGACTGCTTCTGCCTCCAATAGATTTTCTAAGCACTAGTGTTTTAAGGAACAGCTTAAAAAGAGAATCCTAATGTGATTTCTTTATAATGGGTGTGTTCCTTATCTTATCCTAGTGTCTAAACTCTTCTCCATGGCTGGACCTCCAAATAATATTCCTTTACGTGCTAAGGGGTATCTAGAGAGTGGGTTAGGTTTAATAACTACCCTAACACTAACGCGTACCCTAACCCTAAACCCTACCCTAACCCTAACACGTACCCTAATCCTAACCAATACCCTATACCGAGCCCTAACCCTAACACTAACCCTAACCCTAACCCTAACCCATACCCTACGCCGTACCAGAAGCCCTCCACGAACCCGTACCCTAAGCCATACCCTAAGCCTAACCCTAAGCCTAACCCTAACCCTAGGCTACCCTTGACTGCTTCTGCCTCCAATAGATTTCCTAAGCATTAGTGTTTTAAGGAACAGCTTAAAAAGAGAATCCTAATGTGATTTCTTTATAATGGGTGTGTTCCTTATCTTATCCTAGTGTCTAAACTCTTCTCCATGGCTGAACCGCCAAATAATATTCCTTGACGTGCTAAGGTGTATCTAGAGAGTGGGATAGGTTTAATAACTACCCTAACCCTAACGCGTACCCTAACCCTAACCCCTACCCTAACCCTAACACGTACCCTAATCCTAACCCGTACCCTAAACCGAGCCCTAACCCTAACACTAACCCTAACCCTAACCCTAACCCATACCCTACGCCGTACCCGAAGCCCTCACCGAACCCGTACCCTAAGCCGTACCCTAACCCTAACCCTAAGCCTAACCCTAACCCTAGGCTACCCTTGACTGCTTCTGCCTCCAATAGATTTCCTAAGCACTAGTGTTTTAAGGAACAGCTTAAAAAGAGAATCCTAATGTGATTTCTTTATAATGGGTGTGTTCCTTATCTTATCCTAGTGTCTAAACTCTTCTCCATGGCTGGACCCCGAAATAATATTCCTTTACGTGCTAAGGTGTATCTAGAGAGTGGGATAGGTTTACTAACTACCCTAACCCTAACGCGTACCCTAACCCTAACCCCTACCCTAACCCTAACACGTACCCTAATCCTATCCCGTACCCTAAACCGAGCCCTAACCCTAACACTAACCCTAACCCTAACCCTAACCCATACCCTACGCCGTACCCGAAGCCCTCACCGAACCCGTACCCTAAGCCGTACCCTAAGCCTAACCCTAAGCCTAACCCTAACCCTAGGCTACCCTTGACTGCTTCTGCCTCCAATAGATTTCCTAAGCACTAGTGTTTTAAGGAACAACTTAAAAAGAGAATCCTAATGTGATTTCTTTATGATGGGTGTGTTCCTTATCTTATCCTAGTGTCTAAACTCTTCTCCATGGCTGCACCTCCAAATAATATTCCTTTACGTGCTAAGGGGTATCTAGAGAGTGGGATAGGTTTAATAACTACCCTAACACTAACGCGTACCCTAACCCTAACCCCTACCCTAACCCTAACACGTACCCTAATCCTAACCCGTACCCTAAACCGAGCCCTAACCCTAACACTAACCCTAACCCTAACCCTAACCCATACCCTACGCCGTACCCGAAGCCCTCACCGAACCCGTACCCTAAGCCGTACCCTAAGCCTAACCCTAAGCCTAACCCTAACCCTAGGCTACCCTTGACTGCTTCTGCCTCCAATAGATTTCCTAAGCACTAGTGTTTTAAGGAACAGCTTAAAAAGAGAATCCTAATGTGATTTCTTTATAATGGGTGTGTTCCTTATCTTATCCTAGTGTCTAAACTCTTCTCCATGGCTGGACCCCGAAATAATATTCCTTTACGTGCTAAGGTGTATCTAGAGAGTGGGATAGGTTTACTAACTACCCTAACCCTAACGCGTACCCTAACCCTAACCCCTACCCTAACCCTAACACGTACCCTAATCCTAACCCGTACCCTAAACCGAACCCTAACCCTAACACTAACCCTAACACTAACCCTAAGCCATACCCTACGCCGTACCCGAATCCCTCACCGAACCCGTACCCTAAGCTGTACCCTAAGCCTAACCCTAAGCCTAACCCTAACCCTAGGCTACCCTTGACTGCTTCTGCCTCCAATAGATTTCCTAAGCACTAGTGTTTTAAGGAACAACTTAAAAAGAGAATCCTAATGTGATTTCTTTATAATGGGTGTGTTCCTTATCTTATCCTAGTGTCTAAACTCTTCTCCATGGCTGCACCTCCAAATAATATTCCTTTACGTGCTAAGGGGTATCTAGAGAGTGGGATAGGTTTAATATCTACCCTAACACTAACGCGTACCCTAACCCTAACCCCTACCCTAACCCTAACACGTACCCTAATCCTAATCAATACCCTAAACCGAGCCCTAACCCTAACACTAACCCTAACCCTAACCCTAACCCATACCCTACGCCGTACCCGAAGCCCTCACCGAACCCGTACCCTAAGCCTAACCCTAAGCCTAACCCTACCCCTAGGCTACCCTTGACTGCTTTTGCCTCCAATAGATTTCCTAAGCACTAGTGTTTTAAGGAACAACTTAAAAAGAGAATCCTAATGTCATTTCTTTATAATGTGTGTGTTCCTTATCTTATCCTAGTGTCTAAACTCTTCTCCATGGCTGGACCTCCAAATAATATTCCTTTACGTGCTGAGGGGTATCTAGAGAGTGGGATAGGTTTAATAACTACCCTAACACTAACACGTACCCTAACCCTAACGCCTACCCTAACACTAACTCTTACCCTAATCCTAAACAATACCCTAAACCGAGCCCTAACCATAACACTAACCCTAACCCTAACCCTAACCCATACCCTACGCCGTACCCGAAGCCCTCCCCGAACCCGTACCCTAAGCCGTACCCTAAGCCGTACCCTAAGCCTAACCCTAACCCTAGGCTACCCTTGACTGCTTCTGCCTCCAATAGATTTCCTAAGCACTAGTGTTTTAAGGAACAGCTTAAAAAGAGAATCCTAATGTGATTTCTTTATAATGGGTGTGTTCCTTATCTTATCCTAGTGTCTAAACTCTTCTCCATGGCTGGACCCCGAAATAATATTCCTTTACGTGCTAAGGTGTATCTAGAGAGTGGGATAGGTTTACTAACTACCCTAACCCTAACGCGTACCCTAACCCTAACCCCTACCCTAACCCTAACACGTACCCTAATCCTAACCCGTACCCTAAACCGAACCCTAACCCTAACACTAACCCTAACACTAACCCTAAGCCATACCCTACGCCGTACCCGAATCCCTCCCCGAACCCGTACCCTAAACCGTACCCTAAGCCGTACCCTAAGCCTAACCCTAACCCTAGGCTACCCTTGGATGCTTCTGCCTCCAATAGATTTCCTAAGCACTAGTGTTTTAAGGAACAGCTTAAAAAGAGAATCCTAATGTGATTTCTTTATAATGGGTGTGTTCCTTATCTTATCCTAGTGTCTAAACTCTTCTCCGTGGCTGCACCTCCAAATAATATTCCTTTACGTGCTAAGGGGTATCTAGAGAGTGGGATAGGTTTAATAACTACCCTAACACTAACGCGTACCCTAACCCTAACCCCTACCCTAACCCTAACACGTACCCTAATCCTAACCAATACCCTAAACCGAGCCCTAACCCTAACACTAACCCTAACCCTAACCCTAACCCATACCCTACGCCGTATCCGAAGCCCTCCCCGAACCCGTACCCTAAGCCGTACCCTAAGCCGTACGCTAAGCCTAACCCTAACCCTAGGCTACCCTTGACTGCTTCTGCCTCCAATAGATTTCCTAAGCACTAGTGTTTTAAGGAACAGCTTAAAAAGAGAATCCTAATGTGATTTCTTTATAATGGGTGTGTTCCTTATCTTATCCTAGTGTCTAAACTCTTCTCCATGGCTGGACCCCGAAATAATATTCCTTTACGTGCTAAGGTGTATCTAGAGAGTGGGATAGGTTTACTAACTACCCTAACCCTAACGCGTACCCTAACCCTAACCCCTACCCTAACCCTAACACGTACCCTAATCCTAACCCGTACCCTAAACCGAACCCTAACCCTAACACTAACCCTAACACTAACCCTAAGCCATACCCTACGCCGTACCCGAATCCCTCCCCGAACCCGTACCCTAAACCGTACCCTAAGCCGTACCCTAAGCCTAACCCTAACCCTAGGCTACCCTTGGATGCTTCTGCCTCCAATAGATTTCCTAAGCACTAGTGTTTTAAGGAACAGCTTAAAAAGAGAATCCTAATGTGATTTCTTTATAATGGGTTTGTTCCTTATCTTATCCTAGTGTCTAAACTCTTCTCCATGGCTGGACCTCCAAATAATATTCCTTTATGTGCTAAGGGGTATCTAGAGAATGGGATAGGTTTAATAACTACCCTAACACTAACGCGTACCCTAACCCTAACCCCTACCCTAACCATAACACGTACCTTAATCCTAACCAATACCCTAAACCGAGCCCTAACCCTAACACTAAACCTAACCCTAACCCTAATCCATACCCTACGCCGTACCCGAAGCCCTCCCCAAACCCGTACCCTAAGCCGTACCCTAAGCCGTACCCTAAGCCTAACCCTAACCCTAGGCTACCCTTGACTGCTTCTGCCTCCAATAGATTTCCTAAGCACTAGTGTTTTAAGGAACAGCTTAAAAAGGGAATCCTAATGTGATTTCTTTATAATGGGTGTGTTCCTTATCTTATCCTAGTGTCTAAACTCTTCTCCATGGCTGGACCTCCAAATAATATTCCTTTACGTGCTAAGGGGTATCTAGAGACTGGGATAGGTTTAATAACTACCCTAACACTAACGCGTACCCTAACCCTAACCCCTACCCTAACACTAACACGTACCCTAATCCTAACCAATACCCTAAACCGAGCCCTAACCCTAACACTAACCCTAACCCTAACCCTAACCCATACCCTACGCCGTACCCGAAGCCCTCCCCGAACCGGTACCCTAAGCCGTACCCTAAGCCGTACCCTAAGCCTAACCCTAACCCTAGGCTACCCTTGACTGCTTCTGCCTCCAATAGATTTTCTAAGCACTAGTGTTTTAAGGAACAGCTTAAAAAGAGAATCCTAATGTGATTTCTTTATAATGGGTGTGTTCCTTATCTTATCCTAGTGTCTAAACTCTTCTCCATGGATGGACCTCCAAATAATATTCCTTTACGTGCTAAGGGGTATCTAGAGAGTGGGTTAGGTTTAATAACTACCCTAACACTAACGCGTACCCTAACCCTAAACCCTACCCTAACCCTAACACGTACCCTAATCCTAACCAATACCCTATACCGAGCCCTAACCCTAACACTAACCCTAACCCTAACCCTAACCCATACCCTACGCCGTACCAGAAGCCCTCCACGAACCCGTACCCTAAGCCGTACCCTAAGCCTAACCCTAAGCCTAACCCTAACCCTAGGCTACCCTTGACTGCTTCTGCCTCCAATAGATTTCCTAAGCACTAGTGTTTTAAGGAACAGCTTAAAAAGAGAATCCTAATGTGATTTCTTTATAATGGGTGTGTTCCTTATCTTATCCTAGTGTCTAAACTCTTCTCCATGGCTGGACCTTCAAATAATATTCCTTTACGTGCTAAGGGGTATCTAGAGCGTGGGTTAGGTTTAATAACTACCCTAACACTAACGTGTACCCTAACCCTAAACCCTACCCTATCGCTAACTCGTACCCTAATCCTAACCCGTACCCTAAACCGAGCCCTAACCCTAACCCTAACCCTAACCCATACCCTACGCCGTACCCGAAGCCCTCCCCAAACCCGTACCCTAAGCCGTACCCTAAGCCGTACCCTAAGCCTAACCCTAACCCTAGGCTACCCTTGACTGCTTCTGCCTCCAATAGATTTCCTAAGCACTAGTGTTTTAAGGAACAGCTTAAAAAGAGAATCCTAATGTGATTTCTTTATAATGGGTGTGTTCCTTATCTTATCCTAGTGTCTAAACTCTTCTCCATGGCTGAACCGCCAAATAATATTCCTTGACGTGCTAAGGTGTATCTAGAGAGTGGGATAGGTTTAATAACTACCCTAACCCTAACGCGTACCCTAACCCTAACCCCTACCCTAACCCTAACACGTACCCTAATCCTAACTCGTACCCTAAACCGAGCCCTAACCCTAACACTAACCCTAACCCTAATCCTAACCCATACCCTACGCCGTACCCGAAGCCCTCACCGAACCCGTACCCTAAGCCGTACCCTAAGCCTAACCCTAAGCCTAACCCTAACCCTAGGCTACCCTTGACTGCTTCTGCCTCCAATAGATTTCCTAAGCACTAGTGTTTTAAGGAACAACTTAAAAAGAGAATCCTAATGTGATTTCTTTATAATGGGTGTGTTCCTTATCTTATCCTAGTGTCTAAACTCTTCTCCATGGCTGCACCTCCAAATAATATTCCTTTACGTGCTAAGGGGTATCTAGAAAGTGGGATAGGTTTAATAACTACCCTAACACTAACGCGTACCCTAACCCTAACCCCTACCCTAACCCTAACACGTACCCTAATCCTAACCAATATCCTAAACCGAGCCCTAACCCTAACACTAACCCTAACCCTAACCCTAACCCATACCCTACGCCGTACCCGAAGCCCTCCCCGAACCCGTACCCTAAGCCCTACCCTAAGCCGTACGCTAAGCCTAACCCTAACCCTACGCTACCCTTGACTGCTTCTGCCTCCAATAGATTTCCTAAGCACTAGTGTTTTAAGGAACAGCTTAAAAAGAGAATCCTAATGTGATTTCTTTATAATGGGTGTGTTCCTTATCTTATCCTAGTGTCTAAACTCTTCTCCATGGCTGGACCCCGAAATAATATTCCTTTACGTGCTAAGGTGTATCTAGAGAGTGGGATAGGTTTACTAACTACCCTAACCCTAACGCGTACCCTAACCCTAACCCCTACCCTAACCCTAACACGTACCCTAATCCTAACCCGTACCCTAAACCGAACCCTAACCCTAACACTAACCCTAACACTAACCCTAAGCCATACCCTACGCCGTACCCGAATCCCTCCCCGAACCCGTACCCTAAACCGTACCCTAAGCCGTACCCTAAGCCTAACCCTAACCCTAGGCTACCCTTGGATGCTTCTGCCTCCAATAGATTTCCTAAGCACTAGTGTTTTAAGGAACAGCTTAAAAAGAGAATCCTAATGTGATTTCTTTATAATGGGTGTGTTCCTTATCTTATCCTAGTGTCTAAACTCTTCTCCATGGCTGCACCTCCAAATAATATTCCTTTACGTGCTAAGGGGTATCTAGAGAGTGGGATAGGTTTAATAACTACCCTAACACTAACGCGTACCCTAACCCTAACCCCTACCCTAACCCTAACACGTACCCTAATCCTAACCAATACCCTAAACCGAGCCCTAACCCTAACACTAACCCTAACCCTAACCCTAACCCATGCCCTACGCCGTACCCGAAGCCCTCCCCGAACCCGTACCCTAAGCCGTACCCTAAGCCGTACGCTAAGCCTAACCCTAACCCTAGGCTACCCTTGACTGCTTCTGCCTCCAATAGATTTCCTAAGCACTAGTGTTTTAAGGAACAGCTTAAAAAGAGAATCCTAATGTGATTTCTTTATAATGGGTGTGTTCCTTATCTTATCCTAGTGTCTAAACTCTTCTCCATGGCTGGACCCCGAAATAATATTCCTTTACGTGCTAAGGTGTATCTAGAGAGTGGGATAGGTTTACTAACTACCCTAACCCTAACGCGTACCCTAACCCTAACCCCTACCCTAACCCTAACACGTACCCTAATCCTAACCCGTACCCTAAACCGAACCCTAACCCTAACACTAACCCTAACACTAACCGTAAGCCATACCCTACGCTGTACCCGAAGCCCTCCCCGAAACCGTACCCTAAACCGTACCCTAAGCCGTACCCTAAGCCTAACCCTAACCCTAGGCTACCCTTGGATGCTTCTGCCTCCAATAGATTTCCTAAGCACTAGTGTTTTAAGGAACAGCTTAAAAAGAGAATCCTAATGTGATTTGTTTATAATGGGTTTGTTCCTTATCTTATCCTAGTGTCTAAACTCTTCTCCATGGCTGGACCTCCAAATAATATTCCTTTATGTGCTAAGGGGTATCTAGAGAATGGGATAGGTTTAATAACTACCCTAACACTAACGCGTACCCTAACCCTAACCCCTACCCTAACCATAACACGTACCTTAATCCTAACCAATACCCTAAACCGAGCCCTAACCCTAACACTAAACCTAACCCTAACCCTAACCCATACCCTAGGCCGTACCCGAAGCCCTCCCCAAACCCGTACCCTAAGCCGTACCCTAAGCCGTACCCTAAGCCTAACCCTAACCCTAGGCTACCCTTGACTGCTTCTGCCTCCAATAGATTTCCTAAGCACTAGTGTTTTAAGGAACAGCTTAAAAAGGGAATCCTAATGTGATTTCTTTATAATGGGTGTGTTCCTTATCTTATCCTAGTGTCTAAACTCTTCTCCATGGCTGGACCTCCAAATAATATTCCTTTACGTGCTAAGGGGTATCTAGAGACTGGGATAGGTTTAATAACTACCCTAACACTAACGCGTACCCTAACCCTAACCCCTACCCTAACACTAACACGTACCCTAATCCTAACCAATACCCTAAACCGAGCCCTAACCCTAACACTAACCCTAACCCTAACCCTAACCCATACCCTACGCCGTACCCGAAGCCCTCCCCGAACCGGTACCCTAAGCCGTACCCTAAGCCGTACCCTAAGCCTAACCCTAACCCTAGGCTACCCTTGACTGCTTCTGCCTCCAATAGATTTTCTAAGCACTAGTGTTTTAAGGAACAGCTTAAAAAGAGAATCCTAATGTGATTTCTTTATAATGGGTGTGTTCCTTATCTTATCCTAGTGTCTAAACTCTTCTCCATGGCTGGACCTCCAAATAATATTCCTTTACGTGCTAAGGGGTATCTAGAGAGTGGGTTAGGTTTAATAACTACCCTAACACTAACGCGTACCCTAACCCTAAACCCTACCCTAACCATAACACGTACCCTAATCCTAACCAATACCCTATACCGAGCCCTAACCCTAACACTAACCCTAACCCTAACCCTAACCCATACCCTACGCCGTACCAGAAGCCCTCCACGAACCCGTACCCTAAGCCGTACCCTAAGCCTAACCCTAAGCCTAACCCTAACCCTAGGCTACCCTTGACTGCTTCTGCCTCCAATAGATTTCCTAAGCACTAGTGTTTTAAGGAACAGCTTAAAAAGAGAATCCTAATGTGATTTCTTTATAATGGGTGTGTTCCTTATCTTATCCTAGTGTCTAAACTCTTCTCCATGGCTGGACCTTCAAATAATATTCCTTTACGTGCTAAGGGGTATCTAGAGCGTGGGTTAGGTTTAATAACTACCCTAACACTAACGTGTACCCTAACCCTAAACCCTACCCTATCGCTAACTCGTACCCTAATCCTAACCCGTACCCTAAACCGAGCCCTAACCCTAACCCTAACCCTAACCCATACCCTACGCCGTACCCGAAGCCCTCCCCGAACCCGTACCCTAAGCCGTACCCTAAGCCGTACCCTAAGCCTAACCCTAACCCTAGGCTACCCTTGACTGCTTCTGCCTCCAATAGATTTCCTAAGCACTAGTGTTTTAAGGAACAGCTTAAAAAGAGAATCCTAATGTGATTTCTTTATAATGGGTGTGTTCCTTATCTTATCCTAGTGTCTAAACTCTTCTCCATGGCTGAACCGCCAAATAATATTCCTTGACGTGCTAAGGTGTATCTAGAGAGTGGGATAGGTTTAATAACTACCCTAACCCTAACGCGTACCCTAACCCTAACCCCTACCCTAACCCTAACACGTACCCTAATCCTAACTGGTACCCTAAACCGAGCCCTAACCCTAACACTAACCCTAACCCTAATCCTAACCCATACCCTACGCCGTACCCGAAGCCCTCACCGAACCCGTACCCTAAGCCGTACCCTAAGCCTAACCCTAAGCCTAACCCTAACCCTAGGCTACCCTTGACTGCTTCTGCCTCCAATAGATTTCCTAAGCACTAGTGTTTTAAGGAACAACTTAAAAAGAGAATCCTAATGTGATTTCTTTATAATGGGTGTGTTCCTTATCTTATCCTAGTGTCTAAACTCTTCTCCATGGCTGCACCTCCAAATAATATTCCTTTACGTGCTAAGGGGTATCTAGAGAGTGGGATAGGTTTAATAACTACCCTAACACTAACGCGTACCCTAACCCTAACCCCTACCCTAACCCTAACACGTACCCTAATCCTAACCAATACCCTAAACCGAGCCCTAACCCTAACACTAACCCTAACCCTAACCCTAACCCATACCCTACGCCGTACCCGAAGCCCTCCCCGAACCCGTACCCTAAGCCGTACCCTAAGCCGTACCCTAAGCCTAACCCTAACCCTAGGCTACCCTTGACTGCTTCTGCCTCCAATAGATTTCCTAAGCACTAGTGTTTTAAGGAACAGCTTAAAAAGAGAATCCTAATGTGATTTCTTTATAATGGGTGTGTTCCTTATCTTATCCTAGTGTCTAAACTCTTCTCCATGGCTGGACCCCGAAATAATATTCCTTTACGTGCTAAGGTGTATCTAGAGAGTGGGATAGGTTTACTAACTACCCTAACCCTAACGCGTACCCTAACCCTAACCCCTACCCTAACCCTAACACGTACCCTAATCCTATCCCGTACCCTAAACCGAGCCCTAACCCTAACACTAACCCTAACCCTAACCCTAACCCATACCCTACGCCGTACCCGAAGCCCTCACCGAACCCGTACCCTAAGCCGTACCCTAAGCCTAACCCTAAGCCTAACCCTAACCCTAGGCTACCCTTGACTGCTTCTGCCTCCAATAGATTTCCTAAGCACTAGTGTTTTAAGGAACAACTTAAAAAGAGAATCCTAATGTGATTTCTTTATGATGGGTGTGTTCCTTATCTTATCCTAGTGTCTAAACTCTTCTCCATGGCTGCACCTCCAAATAATATTCCTTTACGTGCTAAGGGGTATCTAGAGAGTGGGATAGGTTTAATAACTACCCTAACACTAACGCGTACCCTAACCCTAACCCCTACCCTAACCCTAACACGTACCCTAATCCTAACCCGTACCCTAAACCGAGCCCTAACCCTAACACTAACCCTAACCCTAACCCTAACCCATACCCTACGCCGTACCCGAAGCCCTCACCGAACCCGTACCCTAAGCCGTACCCTAAGCCTAACCCTAAGCCTAACCCTAACCCTAGGCTACCCTTGACTGCTTCTGCCTCCAATAGATTTCCTAAGCACTAGTGTTTTAAGGAACAGCTTAAAAAGAGAATCCTAATGTGATTTCTTTATAATGGGTGTGTTCCTTATCTTATCCTAGTGTCTAAACTCTTCTCCATGGCTGGACCCCGAAATAATATTCCTTTACGTGCTAAGGTGTATCTAGAGAGTGGGATAGGTTTACTAACTACCCTAACCCTAACGCGTACCCTAACCCTAACCCCTACCCTAACCCTAACACGTACCCTAATCCTAACCCGTACCCTAAACCGAACCCTAACCCTAACACTAACCCTAACACTAACCCTAAGCCATACCCTACGCCGTA
Organism: Balaenoptera physalus; assembly: GCF_965194825.1. Lineage (NCBI taxonomy): Eukaryota > Metazoa > Chordata > Mammalia > Artiodactyla > Balaenopteridae > Balaenoptera > Balaenoptera physalus. The sequence continues at coordinate 7,319 of NW_028124990.1, read as the reverse complement.
CCCGAATCCCTCACCGAACCCGTACCCTAAGCTGTACCCTAAGCCTAACCCTAAGCCTAACCCTAACCCTAGGCTACCCTTGACTGCTTCTGCCTCCAATAGATTTCCTAAGCACTAGTGTTTTAAGGAACAACTTAAAAAGAGAATCCTAATGTGATTTCTTTATAATGGGTGTGTTCCTTATCTTATCCTAGTGTCTAAACTCTTCTCCATGGCTGCACCTCCAAATAATATTCCTTTACGTGCTAAGGGGTATCTAGAGAGTGGGATAGGTTTAATAACTACCCTAACACTAACGCGTACCCTAACCCTAACCCCTACCCTAACCCTAACACGTACCCTAATCCTAATCAATACCCTAAACCGAGCCCTAACCCTAACACTAACCCTAACCCTAACCCTAACCCATACCCTACGCCGTACCCGAAGCCCTCACCGAACCCGTACCCTAAGCCTAACCCTAAGCCTAACCCTACCCCTAGGCTACCCTTGACTGCTTTTGCCTCCAATAGATTTCCTAAGCACTAGTGTTTTAAGGAACAACTTAAAAAGAGAATCCTAATGTCATTTCTTTATAATGTGTGTGTTCCTTATCTTATCCTAGTGTCTAAACTCTTCTCCATGGCTGGACCTCCAAATAATATTCCTTTACGTGCTGAGGGGTATCTAGAGAGTGGGATAGGTTTAATAACTACCCTAACACTAACACGTACCCTAACCCTAACGCCTACCCTAACACTAACTCGTACCCTAATCCTAAACAATACCCTAAACCGAGCCCTAACCATAACACTAACCCTAACCCTAACCCTAACCCATACCCTACGCCGTACCCGAAGCCCTCCCCGAACCCGTACCCTAAGCCGTACCCTAAGCCGTACCCTAAGCCTAACCCTAACCCTAGGCTACCCTTGACTGCTTCTGCCTCCAATAGATTTCCTAAGCACTAGTGTTTTAAGGAACAGCTTAAAAAGAGAATCCTAATGTGATTTCTTTATAATGGGTGTGTTCCTTATCTTATCCTAGTGTCTAAACTCTTCTCCATGGCTGAACCGCCAAATAATATTCCTTGACGTGCTAAGGTGTATCTAGAGAGTGGGATAGGTTTAATAACTACCCTAACCCTAACGCGTACCCTAACCCTAACCCCTACCCTAACCCTAACACGTACCCTAATCCTAACCCGTACCCTAAACCGAGCCCTAACCCTAACACTAACCCTAACCCTAACCCTAACCCATACCCTACGCCGTACCCGAAGCCCTCACCGAACCCGTACCCTAAGCCGTACCCTAAGCCTAACCCTAAGCCTAACCCTAACCCTAGGCTACCCTTGACTGCTTCTGCCTCCAATAGATTTCCTAAGCACTAGTGTTTTAAGGAACAACTTAAAAAGAGAATCCTAATGTGATTTCTTTATAATGGGTGTGTTCCTTATCTTATCCTAGTGTCTAAACTCTTCTCCATGGCTGCACCTCCAAATAATATTCCTTTACGTGCTAAGGGGTATCTAGAGAGTGGGATGGGTTTAATAACTACCCTAACACTAACGCGTACCCTAACCCTAACCCCTACCCTAACCCTAACACGTACCCTAATCCTAACCAATACCCTAAACCGAGCCCTAACCCTAACACTAACCCTAACCCTAACCCTAACCCATACCCTACGCCGTACCCGAAGCCCTCCCCGAACCCGTACCCTAAGCCCTACCCTAAGCCGTACGCTAAGCCTAACCCTAACCCTAGGCTACCCTTGACTGCTTCTGCCTCCAATAGATTTCCTAAGCACTAGTGTTTTAAGGAACAGCTTAAAAAGAGAATCCTAATGTGATTTCTTTATAATGGGTGTGTTCCTTATCTTATCCTAGTGTCTAAACTCTTCTCCATGGCTGGACCCCGAAATAATATTCCTTTACGTGCTAAGGTGTATCTAGAGAGTGGGATAGGTTTACTAACTACCCTAACCCTAACGCGTACCCTAACCCTAACCCCTACCCTAACCCTAACACGTACCCTAATCCTAACCCGTACCCTAAACCGAACCCTAACCCTAACACTAACCCTAACACTAACCCTAAGCCATACCCTACGCCGTACCCGAATCCCTCCCCGAACCCGTACCCTAAACCGTACCCTAAGCCGTACCCTAAGCCTAACCCTAACCCTAGGCTACCCTTGGATGCTTCTGCCTCCAATAGATTTCCTAAGCACTAGTGTTTTAAGGAACAGCTTAAAAAGAGAATCCTAATGTGATTTCTTTATAATGGGTGTGTTCCTTATCTTATCCTAGTGTCTAAACTCTTCTCCATGGCTGCACCTCCAAATAATATTCCTTTACGTGCTAAGGGGTATCTAGAGAGTGGGATAGGTTTAATAACTACCCTAACACTAACGCGTACCCTAACCCTAACCCCTACCCTAACCCTAACACGTACCCTAATCCTAACCAATACCCTAAACCGAGCCCTAACCCTAACACTAACCCTAACCCTAACCCTAACCCATACCCTACGCCGTACCCGAAGCCCTCCCCGAACCCGTACCCTAAGCCGTACCCTAAGCCGTACGCTAAGCCTAACCCTAACCCTAGGCTACCCTTGACTGCTTCTGCCTCCAATAGATTTCCTAAGCACTAGTGTTTTAAGGAACAGCTTAAAAAGAGAATCCTAATGTGATTTCTTTATAATGGGTGTGTTCCTTATCTTATCCTAGTGTCTAAACTCTTCTCCATGGCTGGACCCCGAAATAATATTCCTTTACGTGCTAAGGTGTATCTAGAGAGTGGGATAGGTTTACTAACTACCCTAACCCTAACGCGTACCCTAACCCTAACCCCTACCCTAACCCTAACACGTACCCTAATCCTAACCCGTACCCTAAACCGAACCCTAACCCTAACACTAACCCTAACACTAACCCTAAGCCATACCCTACGCCGTACCCGAATCCCTCCCCGAACCCGTACCCTAAACCTTACCCTAAGCCGTACCCTAAGCCTAACCCTAACCCTAGGCTACCCTTGGATGCTTCTGCCTCCAATAGATTTCCTAAGCACTAGTGTTTTAAGGAACAGCTTAAAAAGAGAATCCTAATGTGATTTCTTTATAATGGGTTTGTTCCTTATCTTATCCTAGTGTCTAAACTCTTCTCCATGGCTGGACCTCCAAATAATATTCCTTTATGTGCTAAGGGGTATCTAGAGAATGGGATAGGTTTAATAACTACCCTAACACTAACGCGTACCCTAACCCTAACCCCTACCCTAACCATAACACGTACCTTAATCCTAACCAATACCCTAAACCGAGCCCTAACCCTAACACTAAACCTAACCCTAACCCTAATCCATACCCTACGCCGTACCCGAAGCCCTCCCCAAACCCGTACCCTAAGCCGTACCCTAAGCCGTACCCTAAGCCTAACCCTAACCCTAGGCTACCCTTGACTGCTTCTGCCTCCAATAGATTTCCTAAGCACTAGTGTTTTAAGGAACAGCTTAAAAAGGGAATCCTAATGTGATTTCTTTATAATGGGTGTGTTCCTTATCTTATCCTAGTGTCTAAACTCTTCTCCATGGCTGGACCTCCAAATAATATTCCTTTACGTGCTAAGGGGTATCTAGAGACTGGGATAGGTTTAATAACTACCCTAACACTAACGCGTACCCTAACCCTAACCCCTACCCTAACACTAACACGTACCCTAATCCTAACCAATACCCTAAACCGAGCCCTAACCCTAACACTAACCCTAACCCTAACCCTAACCCATACCCTACGCCGTACCCGAAGCCCTCCCCGAACCGGTACCCTAAGCCGTACCCTAAGCCGTACCCTAAGCCTAACCCTAACCCTAGGCTACCCTTGACTGCTTCTGCCTCCAATAGATTTTCTAAGCACTAGTGTTTTAAGGAACAGCTTAAAAAGAGAATCCTAATGTGATTTCTTTATAATGGGTGTGTTCCTTATCTTATCCTAGTGTCTAAACTCTTCTCCATGGCTGGACCTCCAAATAATATTCCTTTACGTGCTAAGGGGTATCTAGAGAGTGGGTTAGGTTTAATAACTACCCTAACACTAACGCGTACCCTAACCCTAAACCCTACCCTAACCCTAACACGTACCCTAATCCTAACCAATACCCTATACCGAGCCCTAACCCTAACACTAACCCTAACCCTAACCCTAACCCATACCCTACGCCGTACCAGAAGCCCTCCACGAACCCGTACCCTAAGCCGTACCCTAAGCCTAACCCTAAGCCTAACCCTAACCCTAGGCTACCCTTGACTGCTTCTGCCTCCAATAGATTTCCTAAGCACTAGTGTTTTAAGGAACAGCTTAAAAAGAGAATCCTAATGTGATTTCTTTATAATGGGTGTGTTCCTTATCTTATCCTAGTGTCTAAACTCTTCTCCATGGCTGGACCTTCAAATAATATTCCTTTACGTGCTAAGGGGTATCTAGAGCGTGGGTTAGGTTTAATAACTACCCTAACACTAACGTGTACCCTAACCCTAAACCCTACCCTATCGCTAACTCGTACCCTAATCCTAACCCGTACCCTAAACCGAGCCCTAACCCTAACCCTAACCCTAACCCATACCCTACGCCGTACCCGAAGCCCTCCCCGAACCCGTACCCTAAGCCGTACCCTAAGCCGTACCCTAAGCCTAACCCTAACCCTAGGCTACCCTTGACTGCTTCTGCCTCCAATAGATTTCCTAAGCACTAGTGTTTTAAGGAACAGCTTAAAAAGAGAATCCTAATGTGATTTCTTTATAATGGGTGTGTTCCTTATCTTATCCTAGTGTCTAAACTCTTCTCCATTGCTGAACCGCCAAATAATATTCCTTGACGTGCTAAGGTGTATCTAGAGAGTGGGATAGGTTTAATAACTACCCTAACCCTAACGCGTACCCTAACCCTAACCCCTACCCTAACCCTAACACGTACCCTAATCCTAACTCGTACCCTAAACCGAGCCCTAACCCTAACACTAACCCTAACCCTAATCCTAACCCATACCCTACGCCGTACCCGAAGCCCTCACCGAACCCGTACCCTAAGCCGTACCCTAAGCCTAACCCTAAGCCTAACCCTAACCCTAGGCTACCCTTGACTGCTTCTGCCTCCAATAGATTTCCTAAGCACTAGTGTTTTAAGGAACAACTTAAAAAGAGAATCCTAATGTGATTTCTTTATAATGGGTGTGTTCCTTATCTTATCCTAGTGTCTAAACTCTTCTCCATGGCTGCACCTCCAAATAATATTCCTTTACGTGCTAAGGGGTATCTAGAGAGTGGGATAGGTTTAATAACTACCCTAACACTAACGCGTACCCTAACCCTAACCCCTACCCTAACCCTAACACGTACCCTAATCCTAACCAATTTCCTAAACCGAGCCCTAACCCTAACACTAACCCTAACCCTAACCCTAACCCATACCCTACGCCGTACCCGAAGCCCTCCCCGAACCCGTACCCTAAGCCCTACCCTAAGCCGTACGCTAAGCCTAACCCTAACCCTAGGCTACCCTTGACTGCTTCTGCCTCCAATAGATTTCCTAAGCACTAGTGTTTTAAGGAACAGCTTAAAAAGAGAATCCTAATGTGATTTCTTTATAATGGGTGTGTTCCTTATCTTATCCTAGTGTCTAAACTCTTCTCCATGGCTGGACCCCGAAATAATATTCCTTTACGTGCTAAGGTGTATCTAGAGAGTGGGATAGGTTTACTAACTACCCTAACCCTAACGCGTACCCTAACCCTAACCCCTACCCTAACCCTAACACGTACCCTAATCCTAACCCGTACCCTAAACCGAACCCTAACCCTAACACTAACCCTAACACTAACCCTAAGCCATACCCTACGCCGTACCCGAATCCCTCCCCGAACCCGTACCCTAAACCGTACCCTAAGCCGTACCCTAAGCCTAACCCTAACCCTAGGCTACCCTTGGATGCTTCTGCCTCCAATAGATTTCCTAAGCACTAGTGTTTTAAGGAACAGCTTAAAAAGAGAATCCTAATGTGATTTGTTTATAATGGGTTTGTTCCTTATCTTATCCTAGTGTCTAAACTCTTCTCCATGGCTGGACCTCCAAATAATATTCCTTTATGTGCTAAGGGGTATCTAGAGAATGGGATAGGTTTAATAACTACCCTAACACTAACGCGTACCCTAACCCTAACCCCTACCCTAACCATAACACGTACCTTAATCCTAACCAATACCCTAAACCGAGCCCTAACCCTAACACTAAACCTAACCCTAACCCTAACCCATACCCTAGGCCGTACCCGAAGCCCTCCCCAAACCCGTACCCTAAGCCGTACCCTAAGCCGTACCCTAAGCCTAACCCTAACCCTAGGCTACCCTTGACTGCTTCTGCCTCCAATAGATTTCCTAAGCACTAGTGTTTTAAGGAACAGCTTAAAAAGGGAATCCTAATGTGATTTCTTTATAATGGGTGTGTTCCTTATCTTATCCTAGTGTCTAAACTCTTCTCCATGGCTGGACCTCCAAATAATATTCCTTTACGTGCTAAGGGGTATCTAGAGACTGGGATAGGTTTAATAACTACCCTAACACTAACGCGTACCCTAACCCTAACCCCTACCCTAACACTAACACGTACCCTAATCCTAACCAATACCCTAAACCGAGCCCTAACCCTAACACTAACCCTAACCCTAACCCTAACCCATACCCTACGCCGTACCCGAAGCCCTCCCCGAACCGGTACCCTAAGCCGTACCCTAAGCCGTACCCTAAGCCTAACCCTAACCCTAGGCTACCCTTGACTGCTTCTGCCTCCAATAGATTTTCTAAGCACTAGTGTTTTAAGGAACAGCTTAAAAAGAGAATCCTAATGTGATTTCTTTATAATGGGTGTGTTCCTTATCTTATCCTAGTGTCTAAACTCTTCTCCATGGCTGGACCTCCAAATAATATTCCTTTACGTGCTAAGGGGTATCTAGAGAGTGGGTTAGGTTTAATAACTACCCTAACACTAACGCGTACCCTAACCCTAAACCCTACCCTAACCCTAACACGTACCCTAATCCTAACCAATACCCTATACCGAGCCCTAACCCTAACACTAACCCTAACCCTAACCCTAACCCATACCCTACGCCGTACCAGAAGCCCTCCACGAACCCGTACCCTAAGCCGTACCCTAAGCCTAACCCTAAGCCTAACCCTAACCCTAGGCTACCCTTGACTGCTTCTGCCTCCAATAGATTTCCTAAGCACTAGTGTTTTAAGGAACAGCTTAAAAAGAGAATCCTAATGTGATTTCTTTATAAT